>NW_017195637.1:0-8835 GCF_001704415.2 Capra hircus
CAGAAAAGGGAGCCGATGAGGAATCTGCCAGGGTCGTGTCCACCCATTCCCAGAGTCCCCCAGATGTCTCCAGTCACTTCCCAGGGAATTCCTGCACTGCCTCCACTTTCAAGCCGAGGATCGGCTCACACCACGGTGGCACGTGGACATCCCTGTGGGAAAGCCCGTTGGGAAAGCCTCGTGGGAAAGCCTCGAGGGAAAGCCACAGATCCCTTAATCACCGAGAAGGAAAGCGCGACACTGCTGCTACAGCTCTGAAGGAAAGCGCACGTGCATGCCCCCACTCGAATCGAGGACTGACTCCCCTGGGGAGACTCCAGAAGTACCCAAGATCCCTGTCAGCACTGGAGAGCAATCCTCAGGTTACAGCACTGACTCCACACAAGGTCTTAGGCCCCAGCATCGACGGGAGTGGAAACCCGAGAGGCCCCCGAGAGGCCCCCGAGCAACTTGCATGGGACTGGCCTTTCCTGAGGCCACCAGAGCGGGTCCCTGAGATCCCCGTCGTAAGTCGAGAGCACCTGCCGCAACTCGAGAAAATCCAGGAGGTTCTCCCCTCCAGGCGAGATGAGGCCCATTTCCGCTGAGGCGTCTCGAGGCTAATGACCTAATCTCTGGAACTTCCAAAGGGTCCTTCACACCCTTGCTGCAACTCAAGAAGTTCCCCGACATACCCGTCTCCACTCGAGAGGAAGCACGAGAGTCCCGCCCACATCCAGAGGAGCCCCGGTTCCGCCTCATAGACGAGAGGAGGAATCCTTTCCCTGCCGGGTCGGAAAGAATTCCCGGCATTCCCGTCCCATCTCAAGAGGATGCGCTCTCCACAGGAAAGGCGAGAGGAACTCCAGGGTCGTGCCACCATTCCCAGAGTCCCCCAGATGTCTCAGTCCATTCCAGGGAAACCTGTTTTACCTGCACTGCCTCGACTTTCAAGCCGAGGATGGACTCACACCTCGGGGCACGTGGGACAGCCCTGTGGGAAAGCCTCGTGGGAAAGCCTTGTGGGAAAGCCTCGAGGGAAATCCACAGATGCCTTGATCCACTCGAAGGGAAGCGTGAAAATGCTGCTACAGCTCGGGAGGAAAGCGCACGTGCATGCCCCCACTCGAGACGAGATCTGACTCCCCTGGCGAGACTCCAGAGTACCACAAATCCAAGTCAGCACTGGAGAGGAATCCTCAGGTTCCGGCACTGACTCCACACAAGGTCTTAGGCCCGGGCATCGACAGGAGAGGAATCCCAAGAGACCAACCGGGCATCTCGCATGGGGACTGGCCTTTCCTGAGACCACCAGAGCAGGTTCCTGAGGTCCCCGTCGTAAGTCGAGAGCACCTGCCGCAACTGGAGAAAATCCAGGAGGTTCCCCCTCCAGGCGAGAGGAGGCCCATTTCCGCTGAGGCTTCTCGAGGCTAATCACACCTAACCTCTGGAACTTTCTATGAGTCCTTCACACCCTTGCTGCAACTCAAGAAGTTCCCCCACATACCCCTCTCCACTCGAGAGGAAGCACGAGAGTCCCGCCCACATCCAGAGGAGCCCCGTTTCCGCCTCCTAGCTCGAGAGTAGGGATCCTTTCCCTGCGTGTTCGGGAAAGAATTCCCTGCGTTCCCGAAGCATCTCAAGAGGAGGCACTTTCCACAGGAAAGGCGACAGGAACTCCAGGGTCGTGCCACCATTCCCAGAGTCCCCCAGATGTCTCAATCCATTCCAGGGGAACCTGTTTTCCCTGCACTGCCTCGACTTTCAAGCCGAGGATCGACTCACACCACGGTGGCAAGTGGGACAGCCCTGTAGGAAAGCCTCGAGGGAAAGCCTCGTGGGAAAGCCTCGAGTGAAAGCCACAGATCCCTTGATCCACGCGAAGGGAAGCGTGACACTGCTGCTACAGCTCGGGGAGGAAAGCGCACGTGCATGCCCCCACTCGAGACGAGGACTGGACACCCCTGGGGAGACTCCAGAAGTACCCCAAGTTCCCATGTCAGCACTGAAGAGGAATCCTCAGGTTCCGGCACCGACTCCACACAAGGTCTTATGCCGGCTTCCAGCCCCGGTGGATCCAGGGAATTCGAAGGGTGGACGGCGTTGGCGTGGAAAGACTTGTTTATTTATTAATGTAAGATTAGATTAGGAAACTATATTGTAGTAAGAAGATTAAGTGGAGGAAGAGGGCTGAATAGCTTGGTTTACGCGGACGGCCAATAAAATTCCAGACAAGGAATTTGCACCACCTACGTTGGGCCACCGGCACCCGCTTGAATATCTAAGGGTGCCTCGCCTTAAGCTCCCTTTCGTGTGGGTCTTAACAGCCAGGACAAGTAAGTAGACCTGGCGAGCCTCCGCACTCCAGGTGGAGATTCAGCCTGAAGTTAAAGTAAAGAGCAGAGAGAAGGAAAGGTAGAGAAGAAGAAAGATCGAGAAAGACACTGGGGGAGCCAGAGTCCCAAGAAACCAGGCTGAGAGACTAGTTCGAGAAGCTGGTCCGAAAAACTGGCCCCCGGCCCCTGGCCTCCTCCTTTATTGTTCAGAAGGCCTTTTATACTTTTGATAAAACATGGAGATCAATGGATAACACAAAATTATGTAGTGTTCCCAACCCAGATTCTTTCTGTATATCATTTTGTATACTAAAGGTCTCAGGTGATTTACATTATCTTCTGGCCAAGAGGCTTGTTAACACTTTTTGGCTCTCTTCCTTAATGAATGTTAAATTTTGTTTCCCCTGAAGTGTTTTTCTTTAATCTGCATCTCCTTAAAGCATTAAAGTTACATCTCTATAGAACAAAGGTGCAGTGGGTTATAACAAAGAAGGTACTTAACTCAAAGATCTAATGTTGCTAATACCAGGTCTACTACTTGTTTTTCTATATACCAACTATATCTAAAAATAAAGGATATGAAAATTTGGCAGCAAGCATTGACCCAAAAAATGAAACTTTTAATCAGTCCTATTCTAAAGATTTTGACTCCTCGGAAGCTCCTGCATTCCTAGGATGTTTTAAGCTTCCTGTGCCTCCTGCGGTCAGGAGGCCTCAAACAATCACAAGCGCAGCTGTACGAGTCCTACAGGCAGGCTAGAAAGCCATCAGAGGTTTTTTGGATTGAAACACTCTTTCAAACGCAGAAGACTAACGCCCTGAATTGACTTTTTCCAGAAAAGGTCAGAAGAGTGAAAAAGCAGAGCACAAAAACCGGCAGATTTTTGTTGGGGTGCATGATTAAAAATTTCCAGAGGGGTCCCTGAAGTCTGAGCATGCCTTGCGTATGTCAGCTTCCATCCTCATAACCTTGTCACGGGCGGGCTTCCTCACACTGGCTCCCGGCAGTCTTAGGCCCCGGCATCGACGGGAGAGGAATCCCGAGAGGCCCCCGGAGCAACTCGCATGGATACTGGCCTTTCCTGAGGCCAGCAGAGCGGGTCCCTGAAGTCCCCGTCGTAAGTCGAGAGCACCCGCCACAACTCGAGAAAATCCAGGAGGTTCTCCCCTCCAGGCGAGATGAGGCCCTTTTCCGCTGAGGCGTCTCGAGGCTAATCACACCTAACCTCTGGAACTTTCAAAGGGTCCTTCACACCCTTGCTGAACTCAAGAAGTTCCCCAACATACCCGTCTCCACTCGAAAGGAATCAGGAGAGTCCCTCCCTCATCCAGAGGAGCCCCGTTTCCGCCTCCTAGCTCGAGAGCAGGGATCCTTTCCCTGCGTGGTCGGGAAAGAATTCCCCGGCATTTCCGTCGCATCTCAAGAGGAGGGGCTCTCCACAGGAAGGGCGAGAGGTACTCCAGGGTCGTGACACCATTCCCAGAGTCCCCAGATGTCTCAGTGCATTCCTGGGAAACGTGTTTGCCCTGCACTGCCACGACTATCAAGCCGAGGATCGACTCACACCACGGTGGCTTGTGGGACAGCCCTGTGGGAAAGCCTCGTGGGAAAGCCTCTGGGGGAGCCTCGAGGGAAAGCACCTGATCCCTTGATCCACGCGAAGGGAAGCGTGACACTGCTGCTACAGATCGGGAGGAAACCGCACGTGCATGCCCCCACTCGAGAGGAGGACTGACTCCCCTGGAAGACTCCAGAATTATCCCAAGTTCCAAGTCAGCACTGGAAAGGAATCCTCATGTTCCGGCACCGACTCCACAGAAGGTCTTAGGCCCCGGCATTGATGGGAGAGGAATCCCGAGAGGCCCCCGAGCAACTCGCATGGGGACTGGCCTTTCCTGAGGCCACCAGAGCGGGTCCCTGAGGTCCCCGTCGTAAATCGAGAGCACCTGCAGCATCTCGAGAAAATCCAGGAGGTTCTCCCCTCCAGGCGAGATGAGGCCCATTTCCTCTGAGGCGTCTCGAGGCTAATCACTCCTAACCTTTGGAACTTCCAAAGGGTCCTTCACACCCCTTGCTGCAACTCAAGAAGTTCCCCGACATACCCGTCTCCACTCGAGTGGAAGCTCGAGAGTCCCGCCCACATCCAGAGGAGCCCCGTTTCCGCCTCCTAGCTCGAGACGAGGGATCCTTTCCCTGCGTGGTCGGGAAAGAATTCCCGGCTTTTCTGTCGCATCTCAAGAGGAGGCGCTCTCCACAGGAAAGGCGAGAGGAACTCCAGGGTCGTGCCTCCTTTCCCTGAGTCCCCCAGATGTCTCAGTCCATTCCAGGGAAATCTGTTTTCCCTGCACTGCCTCGACTTTCAAGCCGAGGATCGACTCATGCCACGGTGGCACGTGGAACAGCCTTGTGGGAAAGCCTCGTGGGAAAGCCTCGTGGGAAAGGCTCGAGGGAAAGCCACAGGTCCCTTGATCCACGCGAAGGGAAGCGTGACACTGCTGCTACACCTCGGGAGGAAAGCGCACGTGCATCTCCCCACTTGGAGACGAGGACTGACTCCCCTGGGGAGACTCCAGAAGTACGCCAAGATCCATGTCAGCACTGGAGAGGAATCCTCAGGTTCCCCGAACAGACTCCACACAAGATCTTAGGCCCCGGCATCGACCGGAGGGGAATCCCGAGGGGCCAACGAGCATCTCGCATGGGGACTGGCCTTTCCTGAGGCCACCAGAGCGAGTCCCTGAGATACCCGTCATATGTCGAGAGCACCTGCAGCAACTCGAGAAAATCCAGGAGGTTCTCCCCTCCAGGCGAGGTGAGGCTCCTTTCTGCTGAGGCGTCTCGAGGCTAATCACACCTACCCTCTGGAACTTCCAAAGGGTCCTTCACACCCTTCCTGCAACTCAAGAAGTTCCCGGATATACCCGTCTCCACTCGAGAGGAAGCACGAGAGTCCCGCCCACATCCAGAGGAGCCCCGTTACCGCCTCCTAGCTTGAGAGGTGGGATCCTTTCCCTGCGTGGTCGGGAAAGAATTCCCGGCATTCCCGTCGCATCTCAAGAGGAGGCGTTCTCCACAGGAAAGGCGAGAGGATCTCCAGGGTCGTGACACCATTCCCAGAGTCCCTCAGATGTCTCCGTCCATTCCAGGGAAACCTGTTTTCCCTGCACTGCCTCGACTTTCAAGCCGAGGATCGACTCACACCACGGTGTCACGTGGGACGGCCCTGTGGGAAAGCCTCGTGGAAAAGCCTCGTGGGAAAGCCTCGAGGGAAAACCACAGATCCCTTGATCCACGCGAAGGGAAGCGTGACACTGCTGCTACAGCTTGAGAGGGAAGCGCACGTGCAGGCCCCCACTCGAGACGAGACTGACTCTCCTGGGAGACTCCAGAAGTACCCCAAGATCCATGTCAGCACTGAAGAGGAATCCTCATGTTCCGGCACCGACTCCACACAAGGTCTTAGGCCCCGGCATCGACGGGAGAGGAATCGCCGAGAGGCCCCCGAGCAACTCGCATGGGGACTGGCCTTTCCTGAGGCCACCAGAGCGGGTCCCTGAGGTCCCCGTCCTAAGTCGAGAGCACCTGCGGCAACTCGAGAAAATCCAGGAGGTTCTCCCCTCCAGGCGAGATGAGGCCCATTTCCGCTGAGGCGTCTCGAGGCCTAATCACTCCTAACATCTGGAACTTCCAAAGGGTCCTTCACACCCTTGCTGCAACTCAAGAAGTTCCCCGACATACCCGTCTCCACTCGATGGGAAGCACGAGAGTCCCCCCCACATCCAGAGGAGCCCCATTTCCGCCTCCTAGCTCGAGAGGAAGGATCCTTTCCCTGCGTGGTCGAGAAAGAATTCCCGCGCGTTCCCGTCGCATCTCAAGAGGAGGGGCTCTCCACAGGAAAGGCGAGAGGAACTCCAGGGTCGTGCCACCATTCCCAGAGTCCCCCAGATGTCCTCAGTCCATTCCAGGGAAACGTGTTTTCCCTGCACTGCTTGACGTTCAAGCCGAGGATCGACTCACACCACGGTGGCACATGGGACAGCCCTGTGGGAAAGCCTCGTGGGAAAGCCTCGTGGGAAAGCCTCGTCGGAAAGCCTCGAGGGAAAGCCACTGATCCCATGATCCACCGCGACGGGAGGGTGACACTGCTGCTACAACGCGAGAGGAAAGCGCACGGGCATGCCCCCACTGAGAGGATGACTGACTCCCCTGGGGAGATTCCAGAAGTACCCTAAGATCCATGTCAGCACTGGAGAGGAATCCTCAGGTTCCAGCACCGACTCCACACAAGGTCTTAGGCCCTGGCATCGAAGGGAGAGGAATCCCAAGAGGCCCCCGAGCTACTCGCATGGGGACCGGCCTTTCCTGAGGCCACCAGAGCGGGTCCCTGAGGTCCCCGTCTTAAGTCGAGAGCACCTGCAGCAACTCGAGAACATCCAGGAGGTTCTCCCCTCCAGGCCGAGATGAGGCCCATTTCCGTTGAGGCGTCTCGAGGCTAATCACACCTAACCTCTGGAACTTCCAAAGGGTCCTTCACACGCTTGCTGCAACTCAAGAAGTTCCCCGACATACCAGTCTCCACTCGAGAGGAAGCACGAGGGTCCCGCCCACATCCAGAGGAGCCTGGTTTCCACCTCGTAGCTTGAGATTAGGGATTCTTTTCCTGCTTCGTCTGGAAAGATTTCCCGGCTTTCCCGTCGCATCTCAAGAAGAGGCGCTCTCAATAGGAAAGGCGAGAGAAACCCCAGTGTCGTGCCACAATTCCAAGGGACCCCCATATGTCTCAGTCCATTCCAGAGGAACTTGTTTCCCTGCACTGCCTCTTCTTTCATGCCGAGGATCCTCTCACTCCACCATGGCATGTCCCCACGTGGGACAGCCCTGTGGGAAAGCTCCTCGGAAAGCCTCGAGGGAAAGCCACAGATCCCTTGATCCCCGGCGACGGGAAGTGTGACACTGCTGCTACAGTTCGTGAGGAAAGCTCACGTGCATGCCCCCACACGAGATGAGCACTGACTCCCCAGGAGAGACTCCAGAAGTACCCAAGATCCATGTCAGCACTGGAGAGGAAACCTCAGGTTCCAGCCCGACTCCACACAAGGTCTTAGGCCCCGACATCGACGGAGAGAGGAATCCCGAAAGGCCCCCTTGCAACTCCCATGGGCACTGGCCTTTCCTGAGGCCACCAGAGCGGGTCCCTGTGGTCCCCGTCGTAACTCGAGAGACCCTGCCCAACTCTAGAAAATCCAGGGAGGTTCTCCGCTCCAGGCGAGATGAGGCCCATTTCCTCTGAGGCGTCTGGAGTCTCATCACACCTAAACTCTGGAAATTCAAAAGGGTCCTTGCTGCAACTCAAGAAGTTCCCCGACATACCCGTCTCCACTCGAGAGGAAGCACGAGGGTCCCGCCCACATCCAGAGGAACCCGTTTCCCTGGTAGCTCGAGATGAGGGATCCTATCCTCTTAGTCAAGAAAGATTTTTCAGCGTTCCCGTGGCCTCTCAAGAGCAAGGCGCTCTCTAGGAAAGGCGAGAAGAACTCCAGGGTCGTGCCACCATTCCAAGAGTCCCCAGATATCTCAGTCCATTTCAGAGGAACCTGTTTTCCCCACAATGCCTCGACTTTCACGCCGAGGATCCACTCACACCATGGTGGCACGTGGGACAGCCCTTGGGAAAGCCTCGTGGGAAAGCCACAGATCCCTTGATCCACGCGAAGGGAAGCGTGACACTGCTGCTACTGCTCGGGAGGAAAGCGCACGTGCATGCCCCCACTCGAGACGAGGACTGACTCCCCTGGGAGACTCCAGAAGTACCCCAAGATCCATGTCAGCACTGGAGAGGAATCCTTTAGGTTCTGGCCCCGACTCCACACAAAGGTCTTAGGGCCGGCATCGACGGGAGAGGAATCCCGAGAGGCCCCCAAGCAACTCACAGGGGCACTGGCCGTTCCTGAGCCACCAGACCGGGTCCCTGAGTCCCCATCGTAAGTCAAGAGCACGTGCCGCAACTTGAGAAAATCCAGGAGGTTCTCCTTTCCAGGCGAGATGAGGCGCATTTCCGCTGAGGTGTCTCGAGGCTAATCACACCTAACCTCTGGAACTTCTAAAGGGTCCTTCACACCCTTGCTGCAACTCAAGAAGTTCCCCGACATACACTTCTGCACTCGAGAGGAAGCACGAGAGGCCCGCCCACATCCAGAGGAGCCCCGCTTCCACCTCATAGCTCGAGAGAGGGATCCTTTCCCTGAGTGGTCGGAATGAATTCCCGGGACTTGCCATAGCAGCTCAAGAGGGGGCGCTCTCCACAGGAAAGGCGAGAGAACTCCAGGGTCGTTCCACCATTCCAGAGTCCCCAGATGTCTCAGTTAACTCCAGGGAAACCTGTTTTCCCTGCACTGCCTCGACTTTCAAGCGAGGATCGACTCACACCACGTGGCACGTGGGACAGCCCTGTGGGAAAGCCTCGTGGGAAAGCCTCAGTGGGAATGCCTCGAGGGAAAGCCACAGGTCCCCTTGATCCAC
>NW_017195638.1:0-8835 GCF_001704415.2 Capra hircus
GGGGGCATGCACGTGCGCTTCCTCCCGAGCTGTAGCAGCAGTGTCACGTTTCCATTCGCGTGGATCAAGGATCTGTGCGGCTTTCCCTCGAGGCTTTCCCACGAGGCTTTCCCACGAGGCTTTCCCACAGGGCTGTCCCACGTGCCACCGTGGTGTGAGTCGATCCAGGCTGAAAGTCGAGGCAGTGCAGGGAAAACAGGTTTCCTTGGAATGGACTGAGACATCTGGGGTCTCTGGTAATGGTGGCACGACCCTGGAGTCCTCTCGCCTTTCCTGTGGACAGAGCCTCCACTTGAGATGCGACGGAACGCCTGGAATTCTTTCCAGAACACGCAGGGAAAGGATCCCACCTCTCGAGCTTTGAGGCGGAAACGGGGCTCCTCTGGATGTGGGCGGAACTCTCGTGCTTCCTCTCGTGTGGAGACGGGTATGTCGGGAACTTCTTGAGTTGCAGCAAGGGTGTGAAGGACCCTTTGGAAGTTCCAGCGTTTAGATGTGATTAGCCTCCAGACGCCTCATTGGAAATGGGCCTCATCTCGCCTGGAGGGAGAACCGCCTGGATTTTCTCGAGTTGAGGCAGGTGCTCTCGGATTAGACTGGGACTTCAGGGACCCGCTCTGGTCTCCTCAGGAAACGCCAGTCCCCTTGTGAATTGCTCGGGGGTCTCTCGGGATTCCTCTGCCGTCGATGCCGGGCCTAAGACCTTGTGTGAGTCGGTGCCGGAACCTGAGGATTCCTCTCCAGTGCTGGACATGGATCCTGGGGTACGTCTGGAGTTCCCCAGGGAGTCAGTCCTCCTGTCGAGTGGGGGCATGCACTTGCACTTTCCTCCCGCGCTGTAGGAGCAGTATCACGCTTCCCTTTCGCGTGGATCAAGGGATCTGTGGCTTTCCCCTCGAGGCTTTTCACGCGAGGCTTTCCCACAGGGCTGTCCCACTTGACACCGTGGTGGGAGTCGATCCTCGGCTGAAAGTCGAGGAAGTGCAGGGAAAAGAGTTTTCCCTGAAATGGACTGAGACATCTGGGGAACTCTGGGAATGGTGGCACGAACCTGGAGTTCCTCTCGGCCTTTCCTGTAGAGAGCACCTCCTCTTGAGTTGCGACGGGAACCCCCGGAATTCTTCCCGACCACGCAGGGAAAGGATCCCTCTTCTCGAGCAAGGAGGCAGAAACGCGGCTCCTCTGGATGTGGCGGGACTCTCGTGCTTCCTCTCGAGTGGAGACGGGTATGTCGGGGAACTTCTTGAGTTGCAGCAAGGGTGTGAAGGACCCTTTGGAAGTTCCTGATGTTAGGCGTGATTAGCCTCCAGACGCCTCAGGGGAAATGGGCCTCATCTCGCCTGGAGGGGAAACCCACCTGGATTTTCTCCGAGTTGTGGCACGTGCTCTCAACTTACGATGGGGACCTCAGGACGCCGCTCTGGTGGCTTAGAAGACATGCCAGTCCCCTATGAGAGTTTCTCGGGGGCCTCTCGGGATTCATCTCCCGTCCAATGCCGGGGCCTTAGACCTTGTGTGGAGTTGATGCCGGAACCTGGGGATTCCTGTCCAGTGCTGACATGGATCTTGGGTACTTCTGGAGTCTCCCCAGGGAGTCAGTCCACATCGTCGAGTGGGGGCATCATGTGCGCTTTCCTCCCGAGCTGTAGCAGGCAGTGTCACGCTTCCCTTCGCGTGGATCAAGGGATCTGTGGCTTTCCCTCGAGGCTTTCCCACGAGGCTTTCCCACGAGGCTTTCCCACAGGGCTGTCCCACGTGCGACCGTGGTGTGAGTCGATGCTCGGCTTGAAAGCCGAAGGCAGTGCAGGGAAAACAGGTTTCCCATGGAATGGACGGATACATCTGGGGGACTCTGGGAGTGGTGGCATGACCCCTGGAGTTCCTCTCGCCTTTCCTGTGGAGAGTGCCTCCTCTTGAAATGCGACGGGAACGCCGTGAATTATTTCCCGACCACGCAGGGAAAGGATCCCTACTCTCGAGCTATTAGGCGGAAACGGGGCTCATCTGGATGTGGGCGGGACTCGCGTGCTTCCTCTGGAGTGGAGACGGGTAAGTTGGGGAATTTCTTGAGTTGCAGCAAGGGTGTGGAAGGGACCGTTTGGAAGTTCCAGAGGTTAGGTGTGATTAGCTTCGAGACGCCTCAGTGGAAATGGGCCTCATCTCGCCTGGAGGGGAGAACCTCCTGGATTTTCAGAGTTGCAGCAAGTGCTCTCAGACTTACGACGGGGGAACTCAGGGACCCGCTCTGGTGGCCTCAGGAAAGGCCAGTCCCCATGCGATTTGCTCGGGGGCATCTCGGGATTCCTCTCCCGTCGATGCCGGGGGCCTAATACCTTGTGTGGAGTCAGTGCCGGAACCTGAGGATTCCTCTCCAGTGCTGACATGTATCTTGGGGTACTTCTGGAGTCTCCCCAGGGGAGTCAGTCCTCGTCTCGGGTGAGGGCATGCCCGTGAGTGTTCCTCCCGAGCTTTAGCAGCAGTATCACGCTTCCCTTCCCGGGGATCAAGGGATCTGTGGCATTCCCTCGAGGCTTTCCCACGAGGTTTCCCACGAGGCTTTCCCACAGGGCTGTCCCACGTGCCACCATGGTGTGAGTCGATCCTCTGCTTGAAAGTCAAAACAGTGCAGGGAAAACAGGTTTCCCTGGAATGGACTGCGACATATGGGGACTCTGGGAATGGTGGCATGACCCTGGAGTTCCTCTCGCGTTTCCTGTGGAGAGCGCCTCCTCTTGAGATGCGACGGGAACGCCGGGAATTTTTGCCCGAGCACGCAGGGAAAGGATCCCTCCTCTCCAGCAAGGATGTGGAAACGGTGCTCCTCTGGATGTGGTCGGGACTCTCGTGCTTCCTCTCGAGTGGAGACGGGTATATCGGGGAACTTCTTGAGTTGCAGCAAGGGTATGAAGGACCCTTTGGAACTTCAAGAGGTCTGGTGTGATTAGCCTCAGGACGCCTCAGCGGAAATGGGCCTCATCTCGCCTGGAGGGTAGAACCTCCTGGATTTTCTCGAGTTGTGGCAGGTGCTCTCGACTTACGATGGGGTCTTCAGGGACCCACTCTGGTGGCCTCAGGAAAGGCCAGTCCCCATGTGAGTTGCTCGGGGCCTCTCGGGATTCCTCTCCGGTCGATGCTGGGGCCTAAGACCTTGTGTGGAGTCATTGCCGGAACCTGAGGATTCCTCTCCAGTGCAGACATGCATCTTGGGCTACTTCTGGAGTCTCCCCAGGGCAGTCAGTCCTCGTTTCGAGTGGGGTCATGCACGTGCGCTTTCCTCCGGAGCTGTAGCAGCAGTTACGCGCTTTCCTTCGCGTGGATCAAGGGATCTGTGTCTTTCCCTCGAGGCTTTCCCACGAGGCTTTCCCACGAGGCTTTCCCACAGGGCTTTCCCACGTGCCACGGTGGTGTGAGTCGATCCTCGGCTTTAAAGTCGAGGCACTGCAGGGAAAACAGTTTTCCCTGAATGGACTGAGACATCTGGGGGACTCAGGGAATGGGGGCCCGACCCTGGAGTTCCTCTCGCCTTTCCTGTGGAGAGCGCCTCCTCTTGAGATGCTACGGGAACGCCGGGAATTCTTTCCTGACCACGCAGGGAAAGGATCCCTCCTCTCGAGCTAGCAGGCGGAAACGGGGCCACTCTGGATATGGGCGGGACCCTCGGATTCCTCTTGAGTGGAGACGGGTATGTCGGGGAACTTCTTGAGTTGCAGCAAGGGTGTGAAGGACCCTTTAGAAGTTCCAGATTTAAAGTGTGATTACCCCCTAGTTGCCTCAGCGGAAATGGGCCTCATCTCGCCTGGAGGGGAGAACCTCCTGGATTTTCTCGAGTTGCGACAGGTGCTCTCGACTTAAGATGGGGACCTCAGGGACCCGCTCTCGGTGGCCTCAGGAAAGGCCAGGCCCCATGCGAGTTACTCTCGGGCCTCTCGGGATTCCTCTCCCGTAGATGCCGGGATCTAAGACCATGTGTGTAGTCGGTGCCGGAACCTGAGGATTCCTCTCCAGTGCTGACATGGATCTTGGAGTACTTCTGGAGTCTCCCCAGGGGAGTCAGTCCTCGTCTCGAGTGGGGCCATGCACGTGCGCTTTCCTCCCGAGCTGTAGCAGCAGTGTAACGCTTCCCTTCCCGTGGAAAAAGGGATCTGTGGCATTCCCTCGTGGCTTTACCACGAGGCTTTCCCACGTGGCTTTCCCACAGGGCTGTCCCACGTTCCACCGTGGTTTGAGTCGATCCTCGGCTTGAACGTCGAGGCAGTGCAGGGAAAACAGGTTTCCCTGGAATGGACTGAGATATCTAGGGTTCTCTGGTAATGGTGGCACGAAACTGGAATTCCTCTCGCCTTTCCTGTGTAGAGCGCCTCCTCTTGAGATGCGACGGGAACACCGGGAAATCTTTCGCGACCACGCAGGGAAAGGATCCCTCCTCTCGACCTAGGAGGCGGAAACGGGCCTCCTCTGGATGTGGGCGGGGTTCTCATGCTTCCCCTCGAGTGGAGACGGGTATGTCGGGGAACTTCTTGAGTTGCAGCAAGGGTGTGAAGGACCCTTTGGAAGTTCCAGAGGTTAGGTGTGATTATCCTCGAGCCGCCTCAGAGGAATTGGACCTCATCTCGCCTGGAGGAGAGAACCTCATGGATTTTCTCGAGTTGCGGCAGGTGCTCTCGACTTACGACGGGGACTTCAGGGACCCGCTCTGGTGGCCTCACGAAAGGCCAGTTCCCATTCGAGTTGCTCGGGGCCTCTCGGGATTCCTCTCCCATCGAAGCCGGGGCCTCAGACATTGTGTGGAGTCCGGTGCTGGAACCTGAGGATTCCTCTCCAGTGCTGACATGGATCTTGGGGTACTTCTGGAGTCTCCCCAGCAGGTCAGTCGTCCTCTCGAGTGGGGGAATTCACGTGCGCTTTCCTCCCGAGCTGAAGCAGCAGTGTCACGCTTCCCTTTGAGAGGTTCAAGGGATAAGGGGCTTTCCCTTGAGCTTTCCAACGAGGCTTTCCCACGACGCTTTCCCACGACGCTTTCCAACGACGCTTTCCCACCAGGCTTTCCCACGAGGCTTTCCCACAGTGATGTCCCACGTGCCACCGTGGTGTCAGTCGATCCTCGGTTTGAACGTCGAGGCAGTGCCGGGGAAATAGGATTCCCTGGAATGGACTGAGACATCTGGGGGACTCGAGGAATGGTGGCACGACCCTGGAGTTCCTCTCGCCTTTCCTGTGGAGAGCGCCGCCTCTTGAGATGTGACGGGAACGCCGGGAATTCTTTTCCGAACACGCAGGGAAAGGATCCCTCCTGTCGGGCTCAGAGGAGGAAAAGGGCTCCTCTGGATGTGGGCGGGACTCTCGTGCTTCCTCTCGATGGAGACGGGTATGTCGGGGAACGTCTTGAGTTGCAGCAAGGGTGTGAAGGGCCCTTTGGAATGTCCAGAGGTTAGGTGTGATTAGCCTGGAAACGCCTCAGAAGAAATGGGCCTCATCTCGCCTGGAGGGCAGAACCTCCTGGATTTTCTCGAGTTTCGGCAGGTGCTCTCGACTTACGACGGGGACCTCAGGGACCCGCTCTGGTGGCCTCAGGAAAGACCAGTCCCCATGCGAGTTGCTCGGGGGCCTCTCGGGATTCCTCTCCCGTCGATGCCGGGACCTAAGATCTTGTGTGGAGTCGGTGCCGGAACCTGAGGATTCCTCTCCAGTGCTGACATGGATCTTGGGTACTTCTGGAGTCTCCCCAGGGGAGTGTGTCCTCGTCCCGAGTGGGGGCATGGACGTGCGCTTTCCTCCCGAGCTATAGCAGCAGCGTCACTCTTCCCTTCGCGTGGATCAAGGGATCTGTGGCTTTCCATCGAGGCTTTCCCTCGAGGTTTCCCACGAGACTTTCCCACGAGGCTTTCCCACAGGGCTGTCCCACGTGCCACCGTTGTGTGAGTCGTTTCTAGGCTTGAAAGTCAAGCAGTGCATGGAAAACAGGTTTCCCTGGAACGGACTGAGACTTTTGGGGGACTCTGGGAATGGTGGCACGACCCTTGATTCCCTTTCGCCTTTCATGTGGAGAGCGCCTCCTCTTGAGATGCCACGGGAACGACAGGAATTCTTTCCCGACCCTGCAGGGAAAGGATCCCTCCTCTCGAGCTAGGAGGCGGTAACGGGGCTCCTCTGGATGTGGGCGGGACGCTCGTGCTTCCTCTCGAGTGGAGACGGGTATGTCCGGGAACTTCTTGAGTTGCAGGAATGGTGTGAAGGACCCTTTGTAAGTTCCAGAGTTTACGTGTGATTAGCCTTGAGACACCTCAGCGGAAATAGGCCTCATCTCCCCTGGAAGGGAGAACCTCATGGATTTTCTCAAGTTGCGGCAGGTGCTCTGGACTTAGGACGGGGAACACAGGGACCCGCTCTGGTGGCCTCAGGAAAGTCCAGTCCCCATGCGAGTTGCTCCGGGGCCTCTCGGGATTCCTCTCCCTTCGATACCGGGGCCTAAGACCTTGTGTGGAGTCGGTGCCGGAACCTGAGGATTGCTCTCCAGTGCTGACATGGATCTTGGGGTACTTCTTGAGTCTCCCCAGGGTAGTCAGTCCTTGTCTCGAGTGGGGGCATGCACGTGCGCTTTCCTCCCGAGCTGCAGCAGCAGTGTCACTGTTCCCTTCGCGTGGATCAAGGGATCTGTGGCTTTCCCTCGAGGCTTTCCCACGAGGCTTTCCCACGAGGCTTTCCCACAGGGTTGTCCCACGTGCCACCATGGTGTGAGTTGATTCTCGGCTTGAAAGTCGTGGCAGTGCAGGGAAAACAGGTTTCCCTGTAATAAACTGAGACATCTGGGGGACTCTGGGAATGGTGGCACGACCCTGGAGTTCCTCTCCGGCTTTCCTGTGGAGAGCGCCTTCTCTTGAGATGCGACGGAAATGCCGGGAATTCTTTCCCGAAAACTCAGAGAAAGGATCCCTCTTCTCGAGCTAGGAGCCGGAAACGGTGCTCCTCTGGATGTGGGCGGGACTCTCGGGCTTTCTCTTGAGTGGAGACGGGTATGTTGGGGAACTTCTTGAGTTGCAGCAAGGCTGTGATGGACCCTTTGGAAGTTCCAGAGGTTAGGTGTGATTAGCCTCGAGTCGCCTCAGCGGAAGTGGGTCTCATCTCGCCTGCAGGGGAGAACCTCCTCGATTTTCTCGAGTTGCGGCAAGGGCTCTCGACTTACGACGGGGGCCACAGGGACCCGCTCTGGTGGCCTCAGGACCGGCCAGTCCCCATGCGAGTTGCTCGGGAGCCTTTCGGGATTTCTTTCCCGTCGATGCCGGGGCCTAAGACCTTGTGTGGAGTCGGTGCCGGAACCTGAGCATTCCTCTCCCAGTGCTGACATGGATCTTGGGGTACTTCTGGAGTCTCCCCAGGGAGTCAGTCCTCGTCCCGAAGTGGCGGCATGAACGTGCGCTTTCCTCCCGAGCTGTAGCAGCAGTGTCACGCTTCTCCTTCGCATGGGTCAAGGGATCTGTGCCTTTCCCTCGAGGCTTTCCCAAAGGGCTGTCCCACGTGCCCCCGACCCCGTGGTGCTGTGTCGATGTCGATCCTCGGCTTGAAAGTCGAGGCAGTGCAGGGAAAACAGGTTTCCCTGGAATGGACTGAGACATCTTGGGACACTGGGAATGGTGAACGACCCTGGAGTTCCTCTCGCCTTTCCTGTGGGAGAGCGCCTCCTCTTGAGATGCGACGGGAACGCAGGGAATTTTTTCCCAACCACGCAGGGAAAGGATCCCTCCTCTCGAGCTAGGAGGCGGAAACGGGCTCCTCTGGATGTGGGCGACTCTCGTGCTTTCTCTCGAGTGCAGACGGTTATGTCGGCGAACTTCTTGAGTTGCAGATATGGTGTGAAGGACCCCTTGGAAGTTCCAGAGGTTAGGTGTTATTAACCTCGAGACCCCTCAGTGGACCTGGGCCTCATCTCGCCTGGAGGGGAGAACCTCCTGGATTTTCTCGAGTTGCGGCAGGTGCTCTCGACTTACGACGGGGACCTCAGGGACCCCGCTTTGGTGGCCTCAGGAAAGGCCAGTCCCCATGCGAGTTGCTCGGGGGCTTCTCTTGATTCCACTCCCGTCTATGGGGGTGCCTAAAATCTTGTGTGGAGTCGGTGACGGAAGCTGAGCATTCCTCTCCAGTGCTGACATGGATCTTTGGGTACTTCTGGAGTCTCCCCAGTGGAGTAAGTCCACATCTCGAGTCGGGGCATGCACGTGCGCTTTCCTCCCGAGCTGTAGCAGCAGTGTCACGCTTCCCGTCACGTGGATCAAGGATCAGGGGCTTTCCCTTGATGCTTTCCACGAGTCTTTGCCACGAGGCTTTCCCACAGGGCTGCCCACGTGCCACCGTGGTGTGAGTCGATCCTCGGCTTGAAAGTCGAGGCACTGCAGGGAAAACAGGTTTCCCTGGAATGGACTGAGACATCTGGGGGACTCTCTGGAAATGTGGCACGACACTGGAGTTCCTCTGGCCTTTCCTGTGGAGAGCCCCCCTCTTGAGATGCGACCGGAACGCCGGGAATTCTTTCCGGAAGACGCAGGGAAAGGATCCCTCCTCTCAAGGTCGGAGGTGGAAACGGGGCTCCTCTGGATGTGGGCGGACTCTCGTGCTTCCTCTCGAGTGGAGACTCGTATGTCGGGGGAACTTCTTGAGTTGCAGCAAAGGGTGTGAAGGACCCTTTGGAAGTTCCAGATCTTAGATGTGATTAGCCTCGAGACGCCTCTGCCGGAAATGGGACTCATCTTCTCCTGGAGGGAATAACCTCCTGGATTTTCTCAAGTTGCGGCAGGTGCTGTTGACTTACGACGGGGACCTCAGGGACCCGCTCTGGTGGCCTCA
>NW_017195639.1:0-8835 GCF_001704415.2 Capra hircus
CCCGCCCACATCCAGAGGAGACCGGTTTCCGCCTGTAGCTGAGAGGGGGGGAAGGGGGACTCCCCACTGCGTGCTCGGGAAAGAATACCCTGCATTCCCGACGCATCTCAAGAGGAGGCGCTCTCCACAGGAAAGGCGCGAGAGGAACTCCAGGGTCGTGCCACCATTCCAGAGTCCCCAGATATCTCCGTCAATTCCAGGGAAACCTGTTTTCCCTGCAGTGCCTGAATTTCAAGCCAGGATCGACTCACACCACGGTGGCACGTGGGACAGCCTGTGGGAAAGCCTCGTGGGAAAGCCTCGAGGGAAAGCCCCTGATCCATTGATACACGTGAAGTGAAGTGGGACACTGCTGCTACAGCTCGAAAGGAAAGCGCATGTGCATGCCCCCACTCGAGACGAGGACTGACTCCCCTGGGCAGACTCCAGAAGTACCCCAAGATCCATGTCAGCACTGGAGAGGAATCCTCAGGTTCTGGCACCAACTCCACACAAGATCCTAGGCCCGGCATCGACGGGAGAGGAATCCCGAGAGGCCCCGGAGCAACTCGCATGGGGACTGGCCTTTCCTGAGGCCACCAGAGCGGGTGCCTGAGGTCCCCGTCGTAAGTCGAGAGCACCTGCCGCAACTCGAGAAAATCCAGGAGGTTCTCCCCTCCAGGCGATATGAGGGCCATTTCCCCTGTGGCGACTCAGGCTAATCACATCTAACATCTGGAACTTCCAAAGGGTCCTTCACACCCTTGCTGCAACTCAAGAAGTTCCCGACATAGCCGGCTCGACTCGAGAGGAAGCACGTGAGTCCCGCCCACATCCAGAGGAGCCCCGTTTATGCCTCCTAGCTCGAGAGGAGGGATCCTTTCCCTGCGTGGTCGGGAAAAAATTCCCGGCATTTCCGAAGCACCTCAAGAGGAGGCGCTCTCCACAGGAAAGGCGAGAGGAACTCCAGGGTCGCGCCCCCATTCCCAGAGTCCCCAGATGTCTCAGTCCATTCCAAGGAAACCTGTTTTCCCAGCACTGCCTCCACTTTCAAGCCGAGGATCGACTCACACCACCGTGGCACGTGGGATAGCTCTGTGGGAAAGCCTCGGGGAAAGCTCGTGGGAAAGCCTCGAGGGAAAGCCACAGATGCCTTGATCCACGCGAAGGGAAGTGCGACACTGCTGCTTCAGCTCGGAAGGAAAGCGCACGTGCATGCCCCCTCTCGAGACGATGAGTTACTCCCCTGGGGAGACTCCAGAAGTACCCAAGATCCATGTCAGCACTGGAGAGGAATCCTCAGGTTCCGGCACTGACTCCACACAACGTCTTAGGCCCCAGCGTCGACGGAAGAGGAAACCCGAGAGGCCCCTGAGAGGCCCCTGAGCAACTCGCATAGGGACTGGCCTTTCCTGAGGCCACCAGAGCGGATCCCTGAGGTTCCCGTCGTAAGTCGAGAGCACCTGCTGCAACTCGAGAAAATCCAGGAGGTTCTCCCCTCCAGGCGAGATGATGTCCATTTCCGCTGAGGCGTCTCGAGGCTAATCACACTTCACCTCTGGAACTTCCAAAGGGTCCTTCACACCCTTGCTGCAACTCAAGAAGTTCCCCGACATACCCATCTCCACTCGAGAGGAAGCACGAGAGTCCCGCCCACATCCAGAGGAGTCCCGTTTCTGCCTCTTAGCTTGAGAGGAGGGATCCTTTCCCTGCGTGGTCGGGAAAGAATTCCCGGCGTTCCCTTCACATCTCAAGAGGAGGCACTCTCCACAGGAAAGGCGAGAGGAACTCCAGGGTGGGGCCACCATTCCCAGAGACAACCAGATGTCTCCGAACATTCCAGGGAAACCTGTTTTCCCTGCACTGCCTCGACTTTCAAGCCGAGGATCGACTCACACCACGGTGGCACGTGGGACAGCCTGTGGGAAAGCCTCGTGGGAAAGCCTCGTGGGAAGCCTCCTTGGAAAGCCCCTGATTCCTTGATCCACTTGAAGGGAAGCGCGACACTGCTGCTAATGTTGGGGAGGAAAGCGCACGTGCATGCGCCCCCTCGAGACAAGGACTGACTCCCCTGGGGAGACTCCAGAAGTACCCCAAGATCCATGTCAGCACTGGAGAGGAATCCTCAGGTTCCGGCACTGACTCCACACAAGGTCTTAGACCCCGGCATAGACGGGAGAGGAATCCCAAGAGGCCCCCGAGCAACTCGCATGGGAACTGGCCTTTACTGAGGCCTCCAGAGCGGGTCCCAGGGGTCCTTGTCGTAACTCGAGAGCACCTGCCGCAATTCGAGAAAATCCAAGAGGTTCTCCCCTCCAGACGAGATGAGGCCCATTTCCGCTGAGGCATCTCGAGGCTATTCACACCTAACTCCGGAACTTCCAAAGGGCCCTTCACACGCTTGCTGCAACTCAAGAAGTTCCCCGACATACCAGTCTCCACTCGAGAGGAAGCACGAGGGTCCCCGCCACATCCAGAGGAGTCTGGTTTCCACCTCGTCGCTTGAGATTAGGGATTCTTTTCCTGCTTCGTCTGGAAAGAATTCCCGGCTTTTCCGTCGCATCTCAAGAAGAGGCGCTCTCAACAGGAAAGGCGAGAGAAACCCCCAGTGTCGTGCCACAATTCCAAGGGACCCCCAGATGTCTCAGTCCATTCCAGAGGAACTTGTTTTCCCTGCACTGCCTCTACTTCACGCCGAGGATCCACTCACTCCACCATGGCATGTCCCACGTGGGACAGCCCTGTGGGAAAGCCTCGTCGGAAAGCCTCGAGGGAAAGCCACAGATCCCTTGATCCCCGCGACGGGAAGTGTGACACTGCTGCTACAGTTCGTCAGGAAAGCTCACGTGCATGCCCCCATACGAGATGAGCACTGACTCCCCAGGAGAGACTCCAGAAGTACCCAAGATCCATATCAGCACTGGAGAGGAATCCTCAGGTTCCAGCCCCGACTCCACACAAGGTCTTAGGCCCGACATCGACTGGAGAGGAATCCCGAAAGGCCCCTTGCAACTCCCATGGGCACTGGCCTTTCCTGAGGCCACCGGAGCGGGTCCCTGAGGTCCCCGTCATAACTCGAGAGACCCTGCCAACTCTAGAAAATCCAGGAGGTTCTCCGCTCCAGGCGAGATGAGGCCCATTTCCTCTGAGGCATCTGGAGGCTCATCACACCTAAACTCTGGAAATTCAAAAGGGTCCTTGCTGCAACTCAAGAAGTTCCCCGACATACCCGTCTCCACTCGAGAGGAAGCACGAGGGTCCTGCCCACATCCAGGGAACCCCGTTTCCGCCTGGTAGCTCGAGATGAGGGATCCTATCCTGCTTAGTCAGGAAAGATTTTTCAGCGTTCCCGTGGCCTCTCAAGAGCAAGGGCTCTCAATAGGAAAGGCGAGAGGAACTCCAGGGTCGTGCCACCATTCCAAGAGTCCCCCAGATATCTCAGTCCAATCCAGGGAAACCAGTTTTCCCTGCATTGCCTCGACTTTCACGCCGAGGATCAACTCACACCATGGTGGCACGTGGGACAGCCCTGTGGGAATGCCTCGTGGGAAAGCCACAGATCCCTTGATCCCCGCGTCGGGAAGCGTGACACTGCTGCTACAGCTCGGGAGGAAAGCGCACGTGCATGCCCCACTCGAGACGAGGACTGACTCCCCTGGGGAGACTCCAGAAGTACCCAAGATGCATGTCAGCCTGGAGAGGAATCCTCAGGTTCTGGCCCCGACTCCACACAAGGTCTTAGGCCCTGGCATCGTCGGGAGAGAAACAGCGACAGGCCCTCTAGCAACTCACATGGGGACTGGCCTTTCCTGAGGTCACCAGAGCGGGTCCATGAGGTCCCCGTCGTAAGTCAAGAGCACCTGCCGCAACTCGGTAAAATCCAGGAGGTTCTCCCCTGCAGGCGAGATGAGGCCCGTTTCCACTGAGGTGTCTCGAGGCTAATCACACTTGACCTCTGGAACTTCCAAAGAGTCTTTCACAGCCATGCTGCAACTCAAGAAGTTCCCCGACATACCCGTCTCCACTCAAGAGGAAGCACGAGGGTCCCGGCCACATCCAGAGGAGCTCCGTTTCCGGCTCGTAGCTCGAGAGGACGGATCCTTTCCCTGCTTGGTCGGGAAAGAATTCCCGGCATTCCCATCGCATCTCAAGGGGAGGCGCTCTCCAAAGGAAAGGGGAGAGGAACTGCAGGGTCGTGCACCATTCCAAGACTCCCCCAGATATTTCGGCTGTTCCGGCCCCGACTCCACACAAGGTCTTACGCCCTGGCATCGACGGAGAGGAATCACAAGAGGCCCCTAGCAACACGCATGATAACTGCCTTTCCTGCGGCCGCCAGAGCGGGTCCCTGAATCCCCGTCGTAACTCGAGAGCACCTGCTGAAACTCGGGAATATCCAGGAGCCTCTCCATTCCAGGCGACATGAGGCCCATTTTCTGCTGAGGCATCTCGAGACTAACCACACCTAACTCTGGAACTTCCAAAGGGTCCTTCACACCTTGCTTCAACTCAAGAAGTTCCCGACATACCCGTTCCTCTTCACGTTCTGCCATAATGGTGGTGTCATCTGCATATCTAAGTTGATTGATATTTCTACCGGAAATCTTGATTCCAGCTTTATGTATCTTCCATCCCAGCATTTTTCATGATGTACTCTGCATAGAAGTTAAATAAACAGGGTGACAATATACAGCCTTGACATTACTCCTTTTCCTTTTGGAACCAGTCTGTTGTTCCATGTCCTGCTCTAACTGTTGCTTCCTGACCTTCATCCAGATTTCTCAAGAGGCAGGTTAGGTGGTCTGGTATTCCCATCTCTTTCGAATTGTGGCTAATACAACAGTATAAGGACCTTTCCGATGTCAGGCCAAGGAATTGTGTTTCCAGTCATTGAGCCACACCTGATCACTGAGCACAAATTCATGAATCTCTTCCTCAAGGGGGAATGATATTCTTTTTATACAAAACTTAGTTACCTGATTTATTAGCTTACCTAATTGTTCCATCTGCTGTGAAATCCCACCCCTTACTTGTGGCAAATCTGCTACCACCTGCCTCACTGTGGGAGGGGGTCTCCCATAGAAAATTTCATAAGGACAACAACTGTGGGAACGTGCGGTTACCCGTAATATGAGTAAGTCTGCCGGAAGCAAGCCCATCCACGTACAGTCAGTCTCTATGATCCATTTTGAAAGTGTCTTCTTCAAGAGTTTGGTTGTTTCTTTCCACCATTCCAGAACACTGGGGCCTATATGCTGTATGTAATTTCCACTGATATTTAGAGCTTCACATACCTGTTAATTAACGCGGCTACAAAGACAGGGCCATTGTCGATTCTATACTGGTTGGAAACCCAAGTCTGGGAATTATTTCTCAAATCAGCGAGCTACTTCATTTCCTTTTTCAGATCAGGTAGGGAAGGCCTCTGCCCAACCGGAGAAGGTACCTACTATTCTAGTAAGTCATGACAACAGGTGACTGCCTTTGCTTCCCCGAAGGACACTCGCTTTCCCTGCATCCTGAGAACTCCACGTCTCAGCCAGTTGGAAAAGCGCTTCTTGGAGGTCATTATTCAGGGGCAACTTCCCCTGGAGCCCGGGGCCCTGGGGAGCGGCTCCACACTCCCAGGGAAAGGCAGAGCCACAGCCACACATCTGTCCCATCCCCTTTGCTCTGTAGGAGAGCTCTAGTGAGCCTAGGTCTGTCAGGAAAATTCTTGGCTCCTATGGGGACACATTCTATGTGTGAAACTGCATCCAGGACCTAGGGGCCACAGGGCGCCTGTTTCTCTCGGGCGGAGGGGTGGGGGCCTGAAGCAGTGCGGCCCAGCAACAGCTTCCACATCCATCCAATTGCTCTTTTCTTACCTCTGATAGAACTAGCTTTGTTCCAGCCTTTGGCAATTTGGAGGCAAGCGGGCCCCACTTCCTCCCCAAGGAGCATGGGACCTACTTTGAGTGGAAAGGCCCCTCACGGAGCTGAACCCAGGAAGGCACCCAGTCATGTCTGACACATTCCTGCATCCTGCTTCTTCATGAGCAATACCGCTATAAGCTAGGCATGTCTTTCCAAAGGCTCAGAAAGGACAGGGGAGATGCATGGTGCTGCCTCTGGAATTTCGGTCCTCTGAGCAGACCTGGAGGTCTCCCCTTGAAGGAGCTAACCAGTTTCTTCCAAATACAGGCTTGCAAACACACACTGGGTGGCTGCCTCTCTTCCCTGAAGGACGATCACTTTCCCCGCATCCTGTGAACTCTGCATCCCAGCCTGCTGGAAAAGCGCTTCTTGGAGGTCATTTTTCAGGGACAATTTTCCCTGGAGCCCGGGCCGTAGGGAGGGCCCCATGCTCGCTGGGAAAGGCAGAGTCACATCCACAGTCTGTTCTACCCTTTTGCCCTGTAGGAGAGCTCTAGTGAGCCTAGGTCTGTCAGGAAAATTCTTGGCTCCTATGGGGACACACCCTGTGTGTTAACCTGCATATCGGACCTAGGGGCCACAGGGCGCCTGTTCCTCTCGGGGGGACCCTGAAGTGGTGCGGCCCCAGCAACAGCCTGAACATCCATCCGATTGCTCTTTTCTTCCTTCTGATAGAGCTAGCTTTGCTTCTCGCTTTGGCATTTCGGAAGCCAGGGGGAGCCCCACCGCTGTTGTCCTGGGGTCTATTGGAGGTACCGGGTCTATTGGACCCAGCATGGCACCCGACCCCCTCAGACACACTCCCGCAGCCTCCTTCCCCATGGCAGGACTGTTCTGACCTAGGAATGTGTTCCAAGGCTCAGAAAATGCAGGGAGACACACGGCCCTGACTCTGGAACTGAGGCCGTTGGAGCAGGCCTGGAGGTCTGACGTCTGAGACGCCAAACACTTGCTGCAAGATACAGGTGTGAAAACACACTCTCTGGGGCTGCCTTTCCTTCCTCCAAGGAAGAGAGCTTTTCCAGTCTCCTCCGTGCTGAGTCATACAAGGCTGGAAAGGTCTGGCTTAGAGGGCATTTCTCAGCGGCAATGGCCCCTGAGGCCCTGCACCCAGGGAGGGATCCTACCCTCCCAGGGGAAGTCAAAGCAACCTCCAAACAGCTGTTCTCTCATGTTTCCTCTGCAGGAGGGAGCTAGTGAGCCCAGGTCTGTCTGGAACGTTCTTGGATCCTGCGGGGAAATCATCCTGGGAGCCCACCTGGATACCAGTCGTAGGGGCTAAAATTCGCATTTTCCTTCCTTGGAGCCCTAACGCAGTACAGCCTAGCAACTGCTTGAAAATCCATCCTGTTGCTGTTTTCTTCCCTCTGACAGAGCGAGCTTTGCTCCCCATTTTGGGGATTTCAGAAGCAAGGTGGTGGCCTGCAACTCCTTGCCTGGGGTCCATTGGAGGTGCAAGGTGCCCTCGACCAGGTGACCCAGCATGACACCTGGCCCCCTCAGACACACTCCCGCAGCCTGCTTCCCCATGGGCAGGACTGCTCTCACCTAGGAATGTGTTTGCAAGGCCAGGAAACTGCAGGAGACACAAGGCCCTGATTCTGGCATTGAGTCTGTTGGAACAGGCCTGCAGGTCTTCTGTCTAACAAGCCAAACACTTGCTGCAAGATACAGGCCTGAAAACACACTCTTGGGCTGCCTTTCCTTCCTCCAAGGAAGAGAGTTTTCTCAGCCTCCTGTGGGCTGAGAGTCACACAGGGCTGAAAAGCACTTGCTGGGAGATTATTTTTCATTGGCCATGGCCCCTGAGGCCCTGTGCTCAGGGAGGGCTCCCTCCTCCCAGGGAAAGTCAAAGGAAGCTCCAAACGGCTGTTCAATCATGTTTCTGAGAGAGTCATTGCCAAGGCAGGTTTATAAGAAGTTCAAGGGTCCCCAAGGAGAGAGGGTCTAGAATTCTCAGGAGGAAGGAAGGACAAACTGTTTTTTCCCTCTACATTCCTTAGGATTATATAACAATCATGCATCCTTCTTGAGGACGGTCTCTGGAAAAAACCTTCTGGCTAATCCTGTTATCTTAAAATGTCAATTATGGGAGTAGGTCTAGTGAGTCTTTACAACCTCCAGACATTCTTTTGTTCGTTGTCATAACTTATTGGAGAGTATATAACTCCATTACTAACACTAGCAAGGGGGTACGCTTTCTGCCCTTGTGATGTCTCTGTCAGAAGCTTTCTCTATCTCCTTTATCCTTTAATAAAACTCTATTGCACAAAAGCTCTGAGCAATCAAGCCTCGTCTTGGCCCTGGATTGAATTCTTCTCCCCATAAGCCAAGAATCCCAGCATCTTTTCGTGGTTCAGCAACAATATTTCATTTCCTCTGCAGGAGAGAGCTAGTGAGCTTAGGTCTGCTGGAACATTCTTGATCCTGTGGGGAAAATATCCTGTGCACACATCTGGATACTGGGCCTAGAGGCCAAAATTCGCATTTCTTTCCCGGGGAGCCCTAACGTGGTGTGACTTAGCAACTGCTTGAAAATCCATCCCATTGCTGTTTTCCTCCTTCTGACAGAGCTAGCTTTGTTCCCTGCTTTGGGATGTCTCAACCGAAGGGCCGGTCCATAGCTACTCGCCTGGGGCCCATTGGATGTGCAAGGTGCCCTCGACTAGGTGACCCTAGCATGGCACTCAGCCCGCTCAGACACACTCCGAGGCTTCTTTCTCATGGGAAGCACTGCTCCAACCTAGGAATGTGTCTGCAATGCTTGAAAGTGCAGTGAGACACACAGCCCTGACTCTGCAATTGAGGCCCTCAGAGCAAGCCTGCAGCTCTGATGTCTGAGAAGCAAAACACTTGCTGGGCAAAGAGAGGCCTGAAAACACACTCTCTGTGGATGACTTTCCTTCCTCTAAGGAGATAAGTTTTCCCTCCCAGTCTTTC
>NW_017195640.1:0-8835 GCF_001704415.2 Capra hircus
GCATATCAAGGAGGTGCTCCACAGGAATGGCAGAGAGCAACGTCCAGGAGTTAGTGCCACCAATGCCAGAGTCCATCAGATGTATCGTCCATTCCAGGGAAACCTGTTTTCCCTGCATTGCCTTGACTTTCAAGCCGAGGATCGACTCACACCAAGGTGCACGTGGGACAGCCCTGTGGGAAAGCCTCGTGGGAAAGCCTCATGGGAAAGCCTCGAGGGAAAGCCCCTGATCCTTGATCACGCGAAGGAAAGCGTGACACTGCTGCTACAGCTCGGGAGGAAAGCGCACGTGCATGCCCCCCACTCGAGACGAGGACTGACTCCCCTGGGGAGACTCCCAGAAGTAACCCCAAGATCCATGTCAGAACTGGAGAGGAATCCTCAGGTTCCGCGACTGACTCCACACAAGTTCTTAGGCCCCAGCATCGACGGAGAGGAAATCCCGAGAGGGCCCCCGAGCAACTCGCATGGGGACTGGCCTTTCCTGACGGCCACCAGAGCGGGTCCCTGAGGTTCCCGTCGTAAGTCGAGAGCACCTGCCGCAACTCGAGAAAATCCAGGAGGTTCTGCCCTCCAGCGAGATGAGGCCCATTTCCGCTGAGGCGTCCTGAGGCTAATCACACCTAAACTCTGGAACTTCCAAAGGGTCCTTCACACCCTTACTGCAACTCAAGAAGTTCCTCGAAAAACCGGTCTCCACTCGAGAGGAAGCACGAGAGTCCCGCCCACATCCAGCGGAGAACCCGTTTCCGCCTCCTAGCTCGAGAGGAGGGATCCTTTCCCTGCCTGGTCGGAAAAAAATTCCCGGCGTTCCGCTCGCATCTCAAGAGGAGGCGCTCTCCACAGGAAAGTCGAGACGAACTCCAGTGTCATGTCAATATTCCCAGAGTCCTGCAGAAGTCTCAGTCCATTCCAGGGAAACTGTTTTCCCTGCACTGCCTCGACTTTCAAGTCGAGGATCGACGCACACCAAGGTGGCACGTGGGACAGCCCTGTGGGAAAGCCTCGTGGGAAAACCTCGTGGAAAGCCTCGAGGGAAAGCCCCAGATCCCTTGATCCACGCCAAGGGAAGCGCGACACTGCTGTTACAGCTCGGGAGGAAAGCGCACCTGCATGCCCCACTCGAGACGAGGACTGACTCCCCTGGGGAGACTCCAGAAGTACCCCAAGATCCATGTCAGCACTGGAGAGGAATACTCAGGTTCCGGCACCGATTCCACACAAGGTCTTAGGCTCCGGCTTCGACGGGAGAGGAATCCCGAGAGGCCCCCGAGCATCTCGCATGGGGACTGGCCTTTCCTGAGGCCACCAGAGCGGGTCCCTGAGGTCCCAGTCGTAAGTCGAGAGCACCTGCCGCAACTCGAGAAAATCCAGAAGGTTCTCCCCTCCAGGCGAGATGAGGCCCATTTCCACTGAGGCGTCTGGAGGCTAATCACATCTAACATCTGGAACTTCCAAAGGGTCATTCACTCCTTTACTGCAACTCAAGAAGTTCCTCGACAAACCGGTCTCCGCTCGAGAGGAAGCACGAGATTCCCGCCCACATCCAGCAGAGACCCGTTTCCGCCTACTAGCTCGAGAGTAGGGATCCTTTCCCTGCGTGGTCGGGAAAGAATTCCCAGCATTCCTGTCGCATTTCAAGAGGAGGCGCTCTCCACAGGAAAGGCGGGAGGAACTCCAGGGTTGTGCCACCATTCCCAGAGTCCCCCACATGTCTCAGTCCATTCCAGGGAAACCTGTTTTCCCTGCACTGCCTCGACTTTCAATCCAAGGATCGACTCTCACCACAGTGGCACGTGGGACAGCCCTGTGGGAAAGCCTCGTGGGAAAGCCTCGTGGGAAAGCCTCGAGGGAAAGCCACAGATTCCTTGATCCACGCGAAGGGAAGTGCGACACTGCTGCTACAGCTCGGAAGGAAAGGGCACGTGCATGTCCCCACTCGAGACGAGGACTGACTCCCCTGGGGAGACTCCAGAAGTACCCCAAGGACCATGTCAGCACTGCAGAGGAATCCTCAGGTTCCGGCACTGACTCCACACAAGGTTTTAGGCCCCAGCATCGACGGGAGCAGAAACCCGAGAGGTCCCCGAGCAACTCGCAAGGGGACTGGCCTTTCCTGAGGCCACCAGAGCGGGTCCCTGATGTCCCCGTCGTAAGTCGAGAGCACCTGCCGCAACTCGAGAAAATCCAGGAGGTTCTCCCCTCCATTCGAGATGAGGCCCATTTCCACTGAGGCGTCTTGAGGCTAATCACACCTAAACTCTGGAACTTCCAAAGGGTCCTTCACACCCTTGACTGCAACTCAAGAAGTTCCCCGACATACCCGACTCCACTCGAGAGGAAGCACGAGAGTCCCGCCCACAACCAGAGGAGCCCCGTTTCCGCCTCCTAGCTCGAGAGGAGGGATCCTTTCCCTGCGTGGTCGGGAAAGAATTCCCGGCCTTCCCGTCGCATCTCAATTGGAGGCGCTCTCCACAGGAAAGGCGAGAGGAACTCCAGGGTCGTGCCACATTCCCAGAGTCCCCCAGATGTCTCAGTCCATTCCAGGGAAACCTGTTTTCCCTACACTGCCTCGACTTTCAAGCCGAGGATCGACTCACACCACGGTGGCACGTGGGACAGCCCTGTGGGAAAGCCTCGTGGGAAAGCCTCATGGGAAAGCCTCGAGGGAAAGCCCCTGATCCCTTGATCCACGCGAAGGGAAGCGTGACACTGCTGCTACAGCTCGGGAGGAAAGCGCACTTGCATGCCCCCACTCGAGACGAGGACTGACTCCCCTGGGGAGACTCCAGAAGTACCCCAAGATCCATGTCAGCACTGGAGAGGAATCCTCAGGTTCCGGCACCGATTCCACACAAGGTCTTAGGCCCCGGCTTCGACGGGAGAGGAATCCCGAGAGGCCCCCGAGCATCTCGCATGGGGACTGGCCTTTCCTGAGGCCACCAGAGCGGGTCCCTGAGGTCCCAGTCGTAAGTCGAGAGCACCTGCCGCAACTCGAGAAAATCCAGGAGGTTCTCCCCTCCAGGCGAGATGAGGCCCATTTCCGCTGAGGCGTCTGGAGGCTAATCGCATCTAACATCTGGAACTTCCAAAGGGTCTTTCACTCCTTTACTGCAACTCAAGAAGTTCCTCGACAAACCGGTCTCCACTCGAGAGGAAGCACGAGATTCCCGCCCACATCCAGCAGAGACCCGTTTCCGCCACCTAGCTCGAGAGTAGGGATCCTTTCCCTGCGTGGTCGGGAAAGAATTCCCGGCGTTCCCTTCGCATCTCAAGAGGAGGCGCTCTCCACAGGAATGTTGAGAGGAACTCCAGGGTTGTGCCACCATTCCCAGAGTCCCCCAGATGTCTCAGTCCATTCCAGGGAAACCTGTTTTCCCTGCACTGTCTCGACTTTCTAGCCGGGGTTGGACTCACACCACGGTGGCACGTGGGACAGCACTGTGGGAAAGCCTCGTGGGAAAGCCTTGATGGAAAGCCACAGATCCCTTGATCCACACGAAGGGAAGCGCGACACTGCTGCTACAGCTCGGTAGGAAAGTGCACGTGCATGCCCCCACTCGAGACGAGGACTGACTCCCCTGGGGAGACTCCAGAAGTACCCCAAGATCCATGTCAGCACTGGAGAGGAATCCTCAGGTTCCGGCACCGACTCCACACAAGATCTTAGGCCCCTGCATCGACGGGAGAGGAATCCCGAGAGGGCCTCGAGCAACTCGCATGGGGACTGGCCTTTCCTGACGCCACCACAGCGGGTCCCTGAGGTTCCCGTCGTAAGTCGAGAGCACCTGCCGCAACTCGAGAAAATCCAGGAGGTTCTCCCCTCCAGGCGAGATGAGGCCCATTTCCGCTGAGGCGTCTCGAGGCTAATCACAACTAAACTCTGGAACTTCCAAAGGGTCCTTCACACCCTTGCTGCAACTCAAGAAGCTCTCCGACATACCCAACTCCACTCGAGAGGAAGCACGAGAGTCCCGCCCACATCCAGAGGAGCCCCGTTTCCGCCTCCTAGCTCGAGAGGAGGGATCCTTTCTCCTGCGTGGTCGGGAAAGAATTCCCGGCGTTCCCGTCGCATCTCAAGTGGAGGCGCTCTCCACAGGATAGGCGAGAGGAACTCCAGGGTCGTGCCACATTCCCAGAGTCCCCCAGATTTCTCAGTCCATTCCAGGGAAACCTGTTTTCCCTGCATTGCCTTGACTTTCAAGCCGAGGATCGACTCACACCACGGTGGCACGTGGGACAGCCCTGTGGGAAAGCCTCGTGGGAAAGCCTCATGGGAAAGCCTCGAGGGAAAGCCCCTGATCCCTTGATCCACGCGAAGGAAAGCGTGACACTGCTGCTACAGCTCGGGAGGAAAGCGCACGTGCATGCCCCCACTCGAGACGAGGACTGACTCCCCTGGGGAGACTCCAGAAGAACCCCAAGATCCATGTCAGCACTGGAGAGGAATCCTCAGGTTCCGGCACTGACTCCACACAAGGTTTTAGGCCCCAGCATCGATCGGAGAGGAAACCCGAGAGGCCCCCGAGAGGCCCCGAGCAACTCGCAAGGGGACTGGCCTTTCCTGAGGCCACCAGAGCGGGTCCCTGATGTCCCCGTCGTAAGTCGAGAGCACCTGCCGCAACTCGAGAAAATCCAGGAGGTTCTCCCCTCCATTCGAGATGAGGCCCATTTCCACTGAGGCGTCTTGAGGCTAATCACACCTAAACTCTGGAACTTCCAAAGGGTCCTTCACACCCTTGCTGCAACTCAAGAAGTTCCCCGACATACCCGACTCCACTCGAGAGGAAGCACGAGAGTCCCGCCCACAACCAGAGGAGCCCCGTTTCCGCCTCCTAGCTCGAGAGGAGGGATCCTTTCCCTGCGTGGTCGGGAAAGAATTCCCGGCCTTCCCGTCGCATCTCAATTGGAGGCGCTCTCCACAGGAAAGGCGAGAGGAACTCCAGGGTCGTGCCACATTCCCAGAGTCCCCCAGATGTCTCAGTCCATTCCAGGGAAACCTGTTTTCCCTACACTGCCTCGACTTTCAAGCCGAGGATCGACTCACACCACGGTGGCACGTGGGACAGCCCTGTGGGAAAGCCTCGTGGGAAAGCCTCATGGGAAAGCCTCGAGGGAAAGCCCCTGATCCCTTGATCCACGCGAAGGGAAGCGTGACACTGCTGCTACAGCTCGGGAGGAAAGCGCACTTGCATGCCCCCACTCGAGACGAGGACTGACTCCCCTGGGGAGACTCCAGAAGTACCCCAAGATCCATGTCAGCACTGGAGAGGAATCCTCAGGTTCCGGCACCGATTCCACACAAGGTCTTAGGCCCCGGCTTCGACGGGAGAGGAATCCCGAGAGGCCCCCGAGCATCTCGCATGGGGACTGGCCTTTCCTGAGGCCACCAGAGCGGGTCCCTGAGGTCCCAGTCGTAAGTCGAGAGCACCTGCCGCAACTCGAGAAAATCCAGGAGGTTCTCCCCTCCAGGCGAGATGAGGCCCATTTCCGCTGAGGCGTCTGGAGGCTAATCGCATCTAACATCTGGAACTTCCAAAGGGTCTTTCACTCCTTTACTGCAACTCAAGAAGTTCCTCGACAAACCGGTCTCCACTCGAGAGGAAGCACGAGATTCCCGCCCACATCCAGCAGAGACCCGTTTCCGCCACCTAGCTCGAGAGTAGGGATCCTTTCCCTGCGTGGTCGGGAAAGAATTCCCGGCGTTCCCTTCGCATCTCAAGAGGAGGCGCTCTCCACAGGAATGTTGAGAGGAACTCCAGGGTTGTGCCACCATTCCCAGAGTCCCCCAGATGTCTCAGTCCATTCCAGGGAAACCTGTTTTCCCTGCACTGTCTCGACTTTCTAGCCGGGGTTGGACTCACACCACGGTGGCACGTGGGACAGCACTGTGGGAAAGCCTCGTGGGAAAGCCTTGATGGAAAGCCACAGATCCCTTGATCCACACGAAGGGAAGCGCGACACTGCTGCTACAGCTCGGTAGGAAAGTGCACGTGCATGCCCCCACTCGAGACGAGGACTGACTCCCCTGGGGAGACTCCAGAAGTACCCCAAGATCCATGTCAGCACTGGAGAGGAATCCTCAGGTTCCGGCACCGACTCCACACAAGATCTTAGGCCCCTGCATCGACGGGAGAGGAATCCCGAGAGGGCCTCGAGCAACTCGCATGGGGACTGGCCTTTCCTGACGCCACCACAGCGGGTCCCTGAGGTTCCCGTCGTAAGTCGAGAGCACCTGCCGCAACTCGAGAAAATCCAGGAGGTTCTGCCCTCCAGGCGAGATGAGGCCCATTTCCGCTGAGGCGTCCTGAGGCTAATCACACCTAAACTCTGGAACTTCCAAAGGGTCCTTCACACCCTTACTGCAACTCAAGAAGTTCCTCGAAAAACCGGTCTCCACTCGAGAGGAAGCACGAGAGTCCCGCCCACATCCAGCGGAGACCCGTTTCCGCCTCCTAGCTCGAGAGGAGGGATCCTTTCCCTGCCTGGTCGGAAAAAATTCCCGGCGTTCCGCTCGCATCTCAAGAGGAGGCGCTCTCCACAGGAAAGGTCGAGACGAACTCCAGTGTCATGTCAATATTCCCAGAGTCCTGCCAGAAGTCTCAGTCCATTCCAGGGAAACTGTTTTCCCTGCACTGCCTCGACTTTCAAGTCGAGGATCGACTGCACACCAAGGTGGCACGTGGGACAGCCCTGTGGGAAAGCCTCGTGGGAAACCTCGTGGGAAAGCCTCGAGGGAAAGCCCCAGATCCCTTGATCCACGCCGAAGGGAAGCGCGACACTGCTGCTTACAGCTCGGGAGGAAAGCGCACCTGCATGCCCCCACTCGAGACGAGGACTGACTCCCCTGGGGAGACTCCAGAAGTACCCCAAGATCCATGTCAGCACTGGAGAGGAATCCTCAGGTTCCGGCACCGATTCCACACAAGGTCTTAGGCCCCGGCTTCGACGGGAGAGGAATCCCGAGAGGCCCCCGAGCATCTCGCATGGGGACTGGCCTTTCCTGAGGCCACCAGAGCGGGTCCCTGATGGTCCCAGTCGTAAGTCGAGAGCACCTGCCGCAACTCGAGAAAATCCAGGAGGTTCTCCCCTCCAGGCGAGATGAGGCCCATTTCCGCTGAGGCGTCTGGAGGCTAATCACATCTAACATCTGGAACTTCCAAAGGGTCTTCACTCCCTTTACTGCAACTCAAGAAGTTCCTCGACAAACCGGTCTCCGCTCGAGAGGAAGCACGAGATTCCCGCCCACATCCAGCAGAGACCCCGTTTCCGCCTCCTAGCTCGAGAGTAGGGATCCTTTCCCTGCGTGGTCGGGAAAGAATTCCTGGCGTTCCCTTCGCATCTCAAGAGGAGGTGCTCTCCACAGGAATGGCGAGAGGAACTCCAGGGTTGTGCCACCATTCCCAGAGTCCCCCAGATGTCTCAGTCCATTCCAGGGAAACTTGTTTTCCCTGCACTGTCTCGACTTTCTAGCCGAGGTTGGACTCACACCACGGTGGCACGTGGGACAGCCGCTGTGGGAAAGCCTCGTGGGAAAGCCTCGATGGAAAGCCGACAGATCCCTTGATCCACGCGAAGGGAAGCGCGACACTACTGCTACAGCTCGGTAGGAAAGTGCACGTGCATGCCCCCACTCGAAACGAGGACTGACTCCCCTGGGGAGACTCCAGAAGTACCCCAAGATCCATGTCAGCACTGGAAAGGAATCCTCAGGTTCCGGGCACCGACTCCACACAAGATCTTAGGCCCCTGCATCGACGGGACGAGGAATCCCGAGAGGGCCTCGAGCAACTCGCATGGGGACTGGCCTTTCGTGACGCCACCACAGCGGGTCCCTGAGGTTCCTGTCGTAAGTCGAGAGCACCTGCCGCAACTCGAGAAAATCCAGGAGGTTCTCCCCTCCAGGCGAGATGAGGCCCATTTCCGCTGAGGCGTCTCGAGGCTAATCACACCTAAACTCTGGAACTTCCAAAGGGTCCTTCACACCCTTGCTGCAACTCAAGAAGCTCCTCCGACATACCCAACTCCACTCGAGAGGAAGCACGAGAGTCCCGCCCACATCCAGCAGGAGCCCCGTTTCCGCCTCCTAGCTCGAGAGAAGGGATCCTTTCCCTGCATGGTCGGGAAAGAATTCCCAGGCGTTCCCGTCGCATCTCAAGTGGAGGCGCTCTCCACAGGATAGGCGAGAGGAACTCCAGGGTCGTGCCACATTCCCAGAGTCCCCCTAGATTTCTCAGTCCATTCCAGGGAAACCTGTTTTCCCTGCATTGCTTGACTTTCAAGCCGAGGATCGACTCACACCACGGTGGCACGTGGAACAGCCCTGTGGGAAAAGCCTCGTGGGAAAGCCTCATGGGAAACCTCGAGGGAAAGCCCCTGATCCCTTGATCCACGCGAAGGAAAGCGTGACACTGCTGCTACAGCTCGGGAGGAAAGCGCACGTGCATGCCCCCACTCGAGACGAGGACTGACTCCCTGGGGAGACTCCAGAAGAACCCAAGATCCATGTCAGCACTGGAGAGGAATCCTCAGGTTCCGGCACTGACTCCACACAAGGTTTTAGGCCCCAGCATCGATCGGAGAGGAAACCAGAGGCCCCCGAGAGGCCCCCGAGCAACTCGCAAGGGGACTGGCCTTTCCTGAGGCCACCAGAGCGGGTCCCTGATGTCCCCGTCGTAAGTCGAGAGCCCTGCCGCAACTCGAGAAAATCCAGGAGGTTCTCCCCTCCATTCGAGATGAGGCCCATTTCCACTGAGGCGTCTTGAGGCTAATCACACCTAAACTCTGGAACTTCCAAAGGGTCTTTCACACCCTTGCTGCAACTCAAGAAGTTCC
>NW_017195641.1:0-8834 GCF_001704415.2 Capra hircus
GAGACGGGTATGTCGGGAACTCTGAGTTGCAGCAAGGGTTTGAAGGACCCTTTGGAAGTTCCAGGGTTTAAGTGTGATTACCGCTAGTTGCCTCAGAGGAAATGGGCCTCATCTAGCCTCGAGGGGGAGAACCCTCCTGGATTTTCTCGAGTCGGCAGGTGCTCTCGACTTACGACGAGGGCCTCAGGGACCGCTCTGGGTGCTCAGGAAAGGCCAGTCCCCATGCGAGTTTGCCGGGGCCTCTCTCCCGGTCGATGCGGGGCCTAAGACCTTGTGTGGACTCAGTGCCGGAACCTGAGGATTCCTCTCCAGTGCCGACATGGATCTTGGGGTTCTTTCTGGAGTCTCCCCCAGGGGAGTCAGTCCTCGTCTCGAGAGGGGGCATGCACGTGCGATTTTCCTCCGGAGCTGTAGCAGCAGTGTCTCGCTTCCCTTCGCGTGGATCAATGGGTTTGTGGCTTTCCCTCGAGGCTTTCCCCGAGGCTTTCCCACGAGGCTTTCCCACGAGGCTTTCCCACAGGGCTGTCCCACGTGCCACCGTGGTGTGAGTTGATCCTCGGCTTGAAAGTCGACGCAGTGCAGGGAAAACAGGTTTCCGTGAAATGGACTGAGACATCTGGGGGGACTCTGGGAATGGTGGCACGACCCTGGAGTTCCTCTCGCCTTTCCTGAGGAGAGCGCCTCCTCTTGAGATGTGACGGGAACACCGGGTATTCTATCCCGACCACGCAGTGAAAGGATCCCTCCTCTCGAGCAAGGAGGCGGAAACGGGGCTCCTCTGGATGTGGGCAGGCCTCTCGTGCTTCCTCTCGAGTGGAGACAGGTATGTCAGGGAACTTCTTGAGTTGCAGCAAGGGACGTGAAGGACCCTTTGGAAGTTCCAGAGGTCAGGTGTGATAAGCCTTGAGTCGCCTCTGCGGAAATGGGCCTCATCTCGCCTGGAGGGAGAACCTCCTGGATTTTCTCGAGTTGCGGCAGGTGCTCTCGACTTACGACAGGGACCTCAGAGACCCGCTCTGTGGCCTCAGGAAACACCAGTCCCCATGCGAGTTACTCAGGGCCCTCTCGGGGTTCCTCTCCCGTCGATGCCAGGGCCTAAGACCTTGTGTGGAGTCGGTGCCGGAACCTGAGGATTCCTTTGCAGTGCTGACAAGGATCTTGGGTACTTCTCCAGTCTCCCCACGGGAGTCAGTCCTCATCTCGAGTGGGGCATGCACGTGCGCTTCCTCCCGAGCTGTAGCAGCAGTGTCACGCTTCCCTTCGCGTGGATCAAGGTATCTGCGGCTTTCCCTCGAGGCTTTCCCACGAGTCTTTTCCACGAGGCTTTCCCACGAGACTTTCCCACAGGGCTGTCCCACGTGCCACCGTGGTGTGAGTCGATCCTCGGCTAGAAAGTCGAGGCAGTGCAGGGAAACAGGTTTCCGTGGAATGGACTGAGACATCTGGGGGACTCTGCGAATGTGGCACGACACTGGAGTTCCTCTCGCCTTTCCTGTGGAGGAGCGCCTCCTCTTGAATTGCGATGGGAACTCGGTGAATTCTTTCCAGACAACGCACGGGAAAGGATCCCACCTCTGGAGCTAAGAGGCAGAAATGGGGCTCCTCTGGATGTGGGTGGGACTCTCGTGCTTCCTCTCCGAGTGCAGACGGATATGTCGGAGAACTTCTTGAGTTGCAGCAAGGGTGTGAAGGACCCTTTGGAAGTTCCAGAGGTTAGGTGTGATTAGCCTTGAGACGCCTCAGCGGAAATGGGCCTCATCTCGCCTGGAGGGGGAGAACCTCCTGGATTTTCTCGAGTTGCGGCAGGTGCTCTCGACTTTACGACTGGGACCTCAGGGACCCGCTCTGGTGGCCTCAGGAAAGGCCAGTCCCCATGCGAGTTGTTCGGGGGCCTCTCGGGAATTCCTTCTCCCGTCGATGCTGGGGCCTAAGATCTTGTGTGGAGTCAGTGAGGGAACCTGAGGATTCCTCTCCAGTGCCGACATGGATCTTGGGGTACTTTTGGAGTCTCACCAGGGCAGTCAGTCCTCGTCTCGAGTGGGGTCCTGCTCGGTGCGCTTTCCTCCCGAGCTGTAGCAGCACTGTCGCGCTTCCCTTAGCGTGGATCAAGGTATCTGTGTCTTTCCCTCGAGGCTTTCCCACGAGGCTTTCCCACAGGGCTGTCCCACGTGCCACGGTGGTGTGAGTTGATCCTCGGCTTGAAAGTCGATGCAGTTCAGGGAAAACAGTTTTCCCTGGAATGGACTGAGACATTCAGGGGACTCTGGGAATGGTGGCACGACACTGGAGTTCCTCTCGCCTTTCCTGTGGAGAGCGCCTCCTCTTGAGATGCAACGGGAACGCAGGGAATTCTTTCCCGACCACGCAGGGAAAGGATCCCTCCTCTCGAGCTAGGAGGCGGAAACGGGGCTCCTCTGGATGTGGGCGGGACTCTCGTGCTTCCTCTCGAGTGGAGACGGCTATGTCGGAGAACTTCTTGAGTTGCAGCAAGGGTGTGAAGGACCCTTTGGAAGTTCCAGATGTTAGATGTGATTAGCCTCGAGACGCCTCAGCGGAAATGGGCCTCATCTCGCCTGCAGGGGAGAACCTCCTGGATGTTCTCGAGTTGCGGCAGGTGCTCTCGACTTACGACGGGGCCCTCAGGGCCCCGCTCTGGTGGCCTCAGGAAAGGCCAGTTCCCTTGCGAGTTGCTCGGGGGCCTCTCGGGATTCCTCTCCCGTCGATGCCGGGGCCTAAGACCTTGTGTGGAATCGGTGCCGAAACCTGAGGATTCGTCTCCAGTGCTGACATGGATCTTGGCGTACTTCTGGAGTCTCCCCAGGGAGTCAGTCGTCGTTTCGAGTGGGGGCATGCACTGTGCTTTACTCCCGAGCTGTGCCAGCAGTGTCACGCTTCCCTTCTCGTGGATTCAAGGGACCTGTGGCTTTCCCTGGAGGCTTTCCCACGAGGCTTTCCCAAGAGGCTTTCCCACAGGGCTGTCCCACGTGCCAACGTGGTGTGAGTCGATGCTCGGCTTGAAAGTCGAGGCAGTGCAGGGAAAACAGGTTTCCCTGGAATGGACTGAGACATCTGGGGGACTCAGGTAATGGTGTCACCGACCCTGGAGTTCCCCTCGTCTTTCCTGTCGAGAGCGCCTCCTCTTGAGATGCGACCGGAACGCCGGGAATTCTTTCCCGAACACGCAGGGAAAGGATCCCTCCTCTCGAGCTAAGAGGCGGAAACGGGTCTCCTCTGGATGTGAGCGGGACTCTCGTGCTTCCTCTCAAATGGAGACGTGTATGTCGGGGAACTTCTTGAGTTGCAGCAAGGGTGTGAAGGACCCTTTGGAAGTTCCAGATGTTAGATGTGATTAGCCTCGAGACGCCTCAGCGGAAATGGGCCTCATCTCGCCTGGAGGGGAGAACCTCCTGGATGTTCTCGAGTTGCGGCAGGTGCTCTCGTCTTAAGACGGGGACCTCAGGGACCCGATCTGGTGGCCTCAGGAAAGGCCAGTCCCCATGCCAGTTGCTCGGGGGCCTCTCGGGATTCCTCTCCCGTCGATGCCGGGGCCTAAGACCTTGTGTGGAGTCGGTGCCGGAACCTGAGGATTCCTCTCCAATGCTGACATGGATCTTCGGGTACTTCTGGAGTCTCCCCATGGAGTCAGTCCTCGTCTCGAGTGGGGGCATGCACGTGCGCTTTCCTCCCGAGCTGTAGCAGCAGTGTCACTCTTACCTACGCGTGGATCAAGGGATCTGTGGCTTTCCCTCGAGGCTTTCCCACGAGGCTTTCCCACGAGGCTTTCCCACAGGGCTGTCCAACGTGCCATCGTGGTGTGAGTCCATCCTCGGCTTGAAAGTCGAGGCAGTGCAGGGAAAACAGGTTTCCCTGGAATGGACTGAGACATCTGGGGGATTCTGGAATGGGGCCTGATACTGGGAGTTCCTCTCGCCTTTTCCTGTGGAGAGCGCCTACTCTTGAGATGAGACGGGAACGCTAGGAATTCTTTCCCGACCACGCAGGGAAAGGATGCCTCCTCTCGAGCTAGCAGGTGGAAACGGAGCCACTCTGGATATGGGCGGGACCCTCGGGTTCCTCTTGAGTGGAGACGGGTATGTCAGGGAACTTCTTGAGTTGCAGCAAGGGTGTGAAGGACCCTTTGGAAGTTCCAGAGTTTAAGTGTGATTACCCTCTTGTTGCCTCAGCGGAAATGGGCCTCATGTCGGCTGGAGGGGAGAACATCCTGGATTTTTCTCGAGTTGCGGCAGGTGCTCTCGACTTACGATGGGGTCCTCAGGGACCCCGCTCTGGTGGCCTCAGGAAAGGCCAGTCCCCATGCGAGTTGCACGGGGGCCTCTCGGGATTCCTCTCCTGTCGATGCCGGGGCCTAAGATCTTGTGTGGAGTCGGTGCCGGAACCTGAATATTCCTCTCCAGTGCTGACATGGATCTTGGGGTACTTCTGGAGTCTCCCCAGGGCAGTCAGTCCTCGTACTCAAGTGGGGCATGCACGTGCGCTTTCCTCCCGAGCTGTAACAGCAGTAGTCACGCTTCCCTTCGCGTGGAACAACGGATCTGTGGCTTTCCCTCGAGGCTTTCCCAAGAGGCTATCCCTCGAGGCTTTCCCACAGGGGTGTCCCACGTGCCACCGTGGTGTGAGTCGATCCTCGGCTTGAAAGTCGAGGCAGTGCAGGGAAAACAGGTTTCCCTGGAATGGACTGAGACATCCAGGGGACTCTGGGAATGGTGGCACGACCCTGGAGTTCCTCTCACGTTTCCTGGTGGAGAGCGCCTCCTCTTGAGATGCGACTGGAACGCCGGGAAGTTCTTTCCCGACCACGCAGGGAAAGGATCCTCCTCTCGGGCTAGGAGCTGGAAATCGGGGATCCTCTGGATGTTGGCGGGACTCTCCTGCTTCCTCTCGAGTGCAGACGGGTATGTCGGGGAACTTCTAGAGTTGCAGCAAGGGTGTGAAGGACCCTTTGGAAGTTCCAGAGGTACGGTGTGATTAGCCTCGAGATACGCCTGAGCGGAAATAGGTCCTCATGCTCGCCTGGAGGGAAGAACCTCCTGGATTTTCTCGAGTTGCGGCAGGTGCTCTCGACTTACGACGGGGACCTCAGGGACCCGCTCTGGTGGCCTCAGGAAAGGCCAGTCCCCATGCGAGTTGCTCTGGGGCCTCTCGGGATTCCTCTCCCGTTGATGCAGGGGCCTAAGACCTTGTGTGGAGTCGGTGCCGGAACCTGAGGATTCCTCTCCAATGCTGACATGGATCTTGGGGTACTTCTGGAGTCACCCCAGGGGTGTCAGTCCTCGTCTCGAGTGGGGCCATGCACGTGCGCTTTCCTCCCGAGTTTTAGCAGCAGTGTCACGCTTCCCTTCGCATGGATCAAGGGATCTGTGGCTTTCCCTCCAGGCTTTCCCACGAGGCTTTCCCACAGGGCTGCCCCACGTGCCACTGTGGTGTGAGTCGATCCTCGGCTTGAAAGTCGAGGCAGTGCAGGGAATACAGGTTCCCTGAAATGGACTGAGACATCTGGGGGACTCTAGGAATGGTGGCACGAACCTGGAGTTCCTCTCGCTTTTCCTCTGGAGAGCGCTTCCTCTTGAGTTGCGACGGGAACGCCGGGAATTCTTTCCCGACCACGCATGGAAAGGATCAATCCTCTCGAGCTATGAGGCGGAAACAGGGCTCCTCTGGATGTGGGCGCGACTCTCGTGCTTCCTCTCGAGTGGAGACGGGTATGTCGGGGAACTTCTTGAGTTGCAGCAAGGGTGTGAAGGACCCTTTGGAAGTTCCAGAGTTTAGGTGTGATTAGCCTCGAGACGCCTCAGCGGAAATGGGCCTCATCTCGCCTGGAGGGGAGAACCTCCTGGATTTTCTCGAGTTGCGGCAGGTGCTCTCGACTTACGACGGGGACCTCAGGGACCCGCTCTGGTGGCCTCAGGAAAGGCCAGTCCCCTTGCGAGTTGCTCGGGGCCCTCTCGGGGGTCTCTCGGGATTCCTCTCCAGTCGATATCGGGGCCTAAGACCTTGTGTGGAGTCGGTGCCAGACCTGAGGTTTCCTCTCCAGTTCTGACATGGATCTTGGGGTACTTCTGGAGTCTCCCCAGCGGAGTCAGTCCTCGTCTCGAGTGGGGGCATGCACGTGCGATTTCCTCCCGAGCTGTAGCCGCAGTGTCTCCCTTTCCTTCACGTGGAACAAGGAATCTGTGGCATTCCCTCGAGGCTTTCCCACTAGGCTTTCCCACAGGGCTGTCCCACGTGCCACCGTGGTGTGAGTCTATCCTCGGCTTGAAAGTCAAAACAGTGCAGAGAAAACAGGTTTCCCTGGAATGGACTGAGACATCTGGGGGACTCTGGGAATGCTGGCATGACCCCGGAGTTCCTCTCGCCTTTCCTGTGGAGAGCGCCTCCTCTTGGGTTGCGACAGGAACTCCGGGAATTCTTTCTCGAGCACGCAGGGAAAGGATCCCTCCTCTCGAGCTAGGAGGTGGAAACGGGGCTCCTCTGGATGTGGTCGGGACTCTCGTGCTTCCTCTCGAGTGGAGACGGGTATGTCAGGGAACTTCTTGAGTTGCAGTAAAGGTGTGAAGGATCATTTGGAATTTCCATAGGTCAGGTGTGATTAGCCTCAGGACGCCTCAGCGGAAATGGGCCTCATCTCGCCTGGAGGGTAGAACCTCCTGGATTTTCTCGAGTTGTGTCAGGTGCACTGGACTTACGACGGGGACCTCAGGGACGCGCCCTGGTGGCATCGGTAAAGGAAATTTCCTTGCGAGTTACTCGGGGGCCTCTCGGGTTTCCTCTACCGTCGATGCCGGGGCCTAAGACCTTGTGTGGAGTCGGTGCCAGGACCTGAGGATTCCTCTCCAGTGCTGACATGGATCTTTGGGTACTTCTGGAATCTCCCCAGGGAAGTCAATCCTCGTCTAGAGTTGGGGCATGCACGTGCCCTTTCCTCCCGAGCTGTAGCAGCAATGTCACGCTTCCCTTCGCATGGAACAAGGGATCTGGGGCATTCCCTCGAGGCTTTCCCAAAACGCTTTCCCCCTGAGGCTTTCCCACAGGGCTGTCCCACGTGCCACCGTGTTGTGAGTCGATCCTCGGCTTGAAAGGCGAGGCAGTGCAGGGAAAACTGGTTTCCCTGGAATGGACTGAGGCATCTGGGGGACTCTGGGAATGGTGGCACGACCCTGGAGTTCCTCTCGCCTTTCCTGTGGAGAGCGCCTCCTCTTTAGATGCGACGGGAACGCGGGAATTCTTTCCCGACCACGCATGGAAAGGATCCCTCCTCTCGAGATAGGAGGCGGAAACGGGGCTCCTCTGGATGTAGGCGGGACTCACGTGCTTCGTCTCGAGTGGAGACGGGTTATGTCGGGGGAACTTCTTGATTTGCAGCAAGGGTGTGAAGGACCCGTTGGAAGTTCCGGAGGTTAGGTGTGATTAGCCTCGAGACGCCTCTGCGGAAATGGGCCTCATCTCACCTGGAGGGGAGAACCTCTTGGATTTTCTCGAGTTGCGGCAGGTGCTCTCGACTTACGACGGGGACCTCAGGGACCTGCTTTGGTGGCCTCAGGAAAGGCCATTCCCCATGCGAGTTGCTCGGGGCCTCTCGGGATTCCTCTCCCGTCGATGCCGGGCCTAAGACCTTGTGTGGAGTCAGTGCCGGAACCTTAGGATTCCTCTCCAGTGCTGACATGGATCTTGGGTGTACTTCTGGAGTCTCCCCAGGGGAGTCCAGTCCTCGTCTCGAGTGGGGGCATGCACGTGCACGTGCCTCTCGAGCTGTAGCATTAGTGTCGCGCTTCCATTCGCGTGGATCAAGGGATCTGTGGCTTTCCCTCGAGGCTTCCACGAGGCTTTCCCACGACGCATTCCCACAGGGCTGTCCCACGTGCCACCGTGGTGTGAGTCGATCCTCAGCTTGAATGTCGACGCAGTGCTGGGAAAACAGGTTTCCCTGGAATGGACGGAGACATCTGGGGGACTCTGGGAATGGTGGCACGACCCTGGAGTTCCTCTCGCCTTTCCTGTTGAGAGAGCCTCCTCTTGAGATGCGACGGAAATGCCGGGAATTCTATCCGACCACGCAGGGAAAGGATCCTCCTCTCGAGCTAGGAGGAGGAAACGGTGTTGCTCTGGATGTGGGCGGGACGCTCGGGTTTCCTCTTGAGTGGAGACGGGTATGTCGGAGGAACTTCTTGAGTTGCAGCAAGGGTGTGAAAGGACCCTTTGGAAGTTCCAGGGTTTAAGTGTGATTACCGCCTAGTTGCCTCAGAGGAAATGGGCCTCATCTAGCCTCGAGGGGAGAACCTCCTGGATTTTTCTCGAGTTGCGGCAGGTGCTCTCGACTTACGACGAGGGCCTCAGGGACCCGCTCTGGTGGCCTCAGGAAAGGCCAGTCCCCATGCGAGTTGCTCGGGGGCCTCTCGGATTCCTCTCCCGTCGATGCCGGGCCTAAGACCTTGTGTGGACTCAGTGCCGGAACCTGAGGATTCCTCTCCAGTGCCGACATGGATCTTGGGGTTCTTCTGGAGTCTCCCCAGGGGAGTCAGTCCTCGTCTCGAGAGGGGCATGCACGTGCGATTTCCTCCGGAGCTGTAGCAGCAGTGTTCTCGCTTCCCTTCGCGTGGATCAATGGTTTGTTGCTTTCCCTCGAGGCTTTCCCCGAGCTTTCCCACGAGCTTTCCCACGAGGCTTTCCCACAGGGCTGTCCCACGTGCCACCGTGGTGTGAGTTGATCCTCGGCTGAAAGTCGACGCAGTGCAGGGAAAACAGTTTCCGTGAAATGGACTGAGACATCTGGGGACTCTGGGAAATGGTGCGCACGACCCTGGAGTTCCTCTCGCCTT
>NW_017195642.1:0-8834 GCF_001704415.2 Capra hircus
TATAGTAATAATAGGTTATAGAAATAAAAATTAGAGGGGAAATAGAAGACTTAACAATTAAAATAAGTTAGAAAAAAAGCAAAAAAAAAAAAAAGGAATGATTTTAAGAATATCTGGCCCTTCTCTGGTGTAATGGGCCGTGTGGGATCACTTCCAAGGTGGTTCCCTCTGTTTAACTTCTTCTGTTTGCTGGCTTTTTAGGCTCACTAGTTTAGTTGCCCTGTGAGGAGGGGGGCTGCTGCTAACAAATAGCACTGTCGTGTGCACGCAGTATCTCTGCCCGGCTTGACCTGTCCTTTCTCACGGCGCGCAAACCGCTCCAGCTCTAGGATGCTCAGCCGGGAACCGTCTGGGGCTGGCCCTAGGCTGCGTGCACTTCCCCGGTCCAAGCCGCTCAGGTTCGGCGCTCAGGCAGCCCTCAGAGGCACAGATTCGGCTGGAACTGCGCTTTGTGCCCTTCCCAGGTCCGAGTAGCTCAGGAGTTTGGCGAGCGCGATCGCCGTGGCTTGTCACCTTTTCTGCCGCTGCTGCTCAGCTTTCTGGGCGGACCGCTGGCGCACCCCGTGCGGTAGATTGTGACTGTCCAGCACCCCCAGAAGTCTTAGCAAAGGAGCTTGCTTGCAGTTAGGTCCCGAGTCTGCAATTGCCCCTTTCCAGTCCTTACGACTCTGGCTGCCTGTCCCCGCGGGGGATGGTCTGCAGCCGGCTTTTCCCGTTCTGTCCTTTGTTCTGTGCTCGGTCCTGGCGGTGTCTTATGTTCGAGCTTTTCGCGTGGTAGCTATCCCACAGTCTGGTTTGCTAGCCACGTTAGATCGTTCTGGTTGCGCATGGGGCGTCCCTGCCAGATTCTTACAAAGCTCTGCAGCCCGCGCCTCCCGCGCGTCCCTGCCCTGCCCCACTTCCCAGTGGCGGATGCAGGTGTCTGTGCTGCTTTTCCGCTGGGGGAGTTACTGTTGGGCTTGTAATCTGTTGGTTTTAATTATTTATCTATTTTTCCTTCCTGTTATGTTGCCCTCTGTGTTTCCAAGGCTCGCCACAGACTCGGCAGGGAGAGTGTTACCTGGTGTTTGGAAACCTCTCTTCTTAAAATTCCCTTCCTGGGACGGGCTTCCCTTCCCAGGACGGAGCTCCCTCCCCACCTCCTTTGTCTCCTTTTCGTCTTTTATATTTTTTCCTACCTGTTTTTGAAGACAATGATCTGCTTTTCTGGATGCCTGATGTCCTCTGCCAGCCTACAGAAGTTGTTTTGTGAAGTTTGCTCGGCGTTGAAATGTTCTTTTGAGGAATTTGTGAGGGAGAAAGTGGTCTTGCCGTCCTATTCCTCCGCCATCTTTCCCTCTCCTCAGACTTTATTTTTGGAGCTCCCAAATCACCACAGATGGTGACTGCAGCCATGAAATTAAAAGTTACATATATGAGCAACCTGTACAGCATATTAAAAAGCAGAGGCATTACTTTACTGACAAAGATCTGTCTCATCAAAGCTATGGGTTTCCAGGAGTCATGTATGGATGTGAGAACTGGACCTGAAGATATATATATATATATATATATATACACACACACACACACACGCACACACACAGATACACACAGTTGATTTACTTTTCTGTACAGTGGAAAGTAACACATTGTAAAGCTACTTACTACACGTGTGCCTACTGTAGGCTCCATTTATAGGAAGCCTAGATGAGGCCAAAGTCATATATACTTATAGAACTAAGCACAGGATTTGCATGGGATAAGGGCAGTGGGGGAAGGAGCTCAAAAGAGATTTTCTACGATGATAGGGGAAAGAAGATATTGCAGTAAACATCATATATATATATATATCTTGGTGTTATTGCATAAATATTTCTGCAATGTAAATTCCAAACAGTGTCTTGCTAAGTGGCCATGCATTTATAAATTTAATAGACACTGTCACATTGTTCTTCAAAGTTTCATCGCTTTACACTTCACAGAAATGCATGAGCCCTCATTTTCTAGTCTCATCCTCAATTCAGCGGAAAATTTTAATATCTTTCAACTTTCTTATTGAAACTTTTGCAATTTGCTTGGTGAGAAATCATATTCATTATTGTTTTGGTTTGCATTTCTGTTACTATTATCAGATAATATTCTTAATTTATTACAATTAACTTCAAATGTCTTCCTGTCTTTTTGGTAATTTTTCTTTCTTTCTTTTTTTCCCTGGGTAATTTGTATTTCTTTGTACCTTTTGTTTACTTCATGTTTTTCTAATATTAGATTTTTATCTTATTTTAACTTTGGACTCTGCATAAATTAGGTAAATGAACACTTTGCTAGCTCTCTTCCAAATATTTCTCAATTGTCATTTATAATTAACTGTTTATTGTCCCAAGCAGGAATTTTACTAAAAAGAAAGTTATGTAAAAATTTCCTTTTTTAGCTTCAAAAATCATGTAAAGTAAAATTTAAATAACAGACAAAAACTCAAGGACACTAGAGTGTGTGGTTAAAAGATTCAGGAGGGGGGATAAATCTGAATTCACCTGGCTGCCTTCCGCACGTACTTTTCAAAAAGCTTTTTACATTAGCCTCGTGTGTGTTGTGTGTGTGTGTGTGTGTGTGTGTGTGTGTGTAAAGAGAAAAAATGAAGTGAGGTAGGTAGCACCATGATGGGCCAAGATGGGCGGGCTGCACCCTGGGACTAAAAACAGATGAGTGGGCAATAGGCTTGCTCAGCCCTGAGAAATCAATGGGGACAAATCTCTAGAGCTGAGATTGGAGTACTCTGGGAGTCCCAGCAGGTGTGCTCAAAGCCAAGGATGAGGAGGGGAACACAAGCAAAAAGATGCTGCTGCCCCAGTAGGCCTGTCTCCCTTAGGCCACACCGAAGGTGATGAAAATTTTATTATGGAAAATGTAGACTGTGGATATTGGGGAAAGAACTTAGCCAGTGCAGGGAGTGTGATGAATTAAATAAAAACCACGGTTACTTTCACCACAGTTCATATTTTAGTCCATCCCCCTCCCCCCCATCATTTTTCAGCTCATATTTTTAGCGTTGGAAATACACTTCATGTCTGTACCTTGTTCGGTACTTCTTGAGCATTTTATCATAAAAATTTCCAAACATTCAAAAAAGGTGAACATTTTTTGTAGCTAATACACCAAGACTTCACACTTAGATGGGCCAGGGGGAAGGGGATGCAACTTTTATGGTGGGAAATGCGGTCTGTGGCTATTAGCAATAGAACTTGGTCAGTGCACAGAGTATGAAAATGTAAATAAAAGGCATGTTTAGTTTTCAAAGAGTTACTATTTGGGGGCTTCCTTGGTGGCTCAGTGATAAAGAACATGCCTGCCAATGCAGGAGTCAGGAGCTAGATCCCTGGGTTGGGAAGACCCCCTGGAGAAGGGATTGGTAACCCACTCCAGTACTCTTGCTTGGAGTAGTCCATGGACAAAGGAGCCTGGTGCAAAAGAATCAGACACAAGCAAGGGACTGAACACACGATATTTAGCCTATCTCCTCCACATCTTTTTTCAGCTCATATTTTTAAAATTTGAAATTATACATCATGTGCATTTTTTCGCGTTTTTATTTGCTCTGTACTTTCCCCAGCACTTTATGATAAAACTTTCCAAGCATTCAAGGATGTTGAACAGGTTTTCTAGCTAATGCACAAAGACTGAAGCTAAGGAGAACTGCACAAGGACGGCTCCACTTAAGGAGAGCCTAAGCAGGGCTGTGTAAGGAGAGTGAGGAGACACCCGTTTGCTGGCTTCTCTGCCTCATTCCACTCTAATGTACAACCATGAAGTGGTGGGGCCAAATGCTGTGATCTTAATTTCCTGAATGTTGAGCTCTAAGCCAACTTTTTCACACTCCCCTCTTCCACTTTCATAAGAGGCTCTTGAGTTCTTCTTCACTTTCTGCCACAAGGATGGAGTCATCTGTATATCTGAGGATATTCATATTTCTTCTGCCAATCTTGATTCCAGCTTATGCTCCACCTCGCCCAGCATTTCTCATGATGTCCTCTACATATAAGTTAAATAAGCAGGGTGACAATATGCAAACTTGACATACTCCTTTTACTGTTTGGAACCAATCTATTGTTCCTTGTCCAGTTCTGTTGCTTTCTGACCTGTATACAGGTTTCTCGAGAGGCAGATCATGTGGACTGGTTGTCCCATCTCTTTCAGAATTTTCCACAGTTTATTGTGATCCACATATTCAAAGGCTTTGGCATAGTCAAAAAAGCAGAAACAGATGTTTTCCTGGAACTCTCTTGTTTTCAAAGATCCAGCAGATGTTGGCAATTTGATCTCTGGTTCCTCTGCCTTTTCTAAAACCAGCTTGAAGATCTGGAAGTTCATGGTTCACGTATTGCTGAAGCCTGGCTTGGAGAATTTTTGAACATTAACTTTGCTAGCATGTGAGATGAATGAAATTGTGTGGTAGTTTGAGCATTCTTTGGCATTGCTTTCTTTGGGATTGGAAGGAAAACTGACCTTTCCCAGTCCTGTGGCTACTGTTGAGTATTCCACCTTTGCTGGCATATTGAGTGCAGCACATTCACAGTATCATCTTCCAGGATTTGAAACAGTTCAACTGGAATTCCATCACTTCCACTAGCTTTGTTTGTAGTGATACTTTCTAAGGCCCACTTGCCTTTATATTCCAGGATGTCTGGCTCTAGGTGAGTGTTCACACCATTGTGATTATCTGGGTCACGAAGATCTTTTTGTACAGTTCTCTGTATTCTTGCCGCCTCTTCTTAATATCTTTGCTTCTGTTAGGTCCCTACCATCTCTGTCCTTTATTGAGCCCATCTTTGCAGGAAATATTCCCTTGGTATCTCTAATTTTCTTGAAAAGATATCTAGTCTTTCCCATTCTATCCCCCCCCCCCGTTTCTTTGCACTCATCATTGAAGAAGGCTTTCTTATCTCTCCTTGTTATTCTTTGGAACTCTGCATTCAAATGCTTATATCTTTCCTTTTCTCCTTGGCTTTTCAGTTCTCTATTCGTAGCTATTTGTAAGGCCTCCTCAGACAGCCATTTTGCTTTTTTGGCATTTCTTTTTCTTAGGGATGGTCTTGATCCCTGTCTCCTGGACAACGTCATGAACCTCTGTCCACAGTTCGTCAGGTACTCTACCAGATCTAGCCCCTTAAATAATATTTCTCACTTCCCCTGGCATAATTATAAGGGATTTGATTTAGGTATTACTGAATGGTCTATTGATTTCCCCACTTTCTTGAAGATCAAGGAATTCATGATCTGAGCCCACAGTCAGCTCTTGGTCTGTTTTTGCTGACTACATATGGTGTCTCCATATTTGGCTACGAAGAATATAATCAGTCTCATTTTTGGTATTGACCATCTGGTGATGTTCATGTGTAGAGTCTTCTCTGTTGGAAGAGGGTGTTTGTTATGACCAGTGCATTCTCTTGGCAAATTGTGTTAGCCTTTGCCCTGTTTCATTCTGTACTCGAAGGCCAAAATTGCCTGTTACTCCAAGTGTTTCTTGACTTCCTACTTTTGCATTCCAGTCCCTATAATGAAAAAGAACATCTTCTTTGGGTATTAGTTTTAAAAGGTCTTACAGGTCTTCATAGAATGGTTCAACTTTAGCTTCTTCAGCAATTACTGTTGGGGCATTAGGCTTGGATTACCATGATATTGAAATGGTTTGCCTTTAGAAGTGAACTGAGATCATTTTATTGTTTTTGAGATTGCATCCAAATACTGCTTTCATGTTACTCTCTCCACAAATCTCACCCTCTCCTCCCCTCTTGCCATGTCCATAAGTCTGTTCTTTATGGTCTGTTTTTCCATTGTTGCCCTGAAAATAAATACTTTGGTCCCATCTTTCTAAATTCCATATATATGTGTTAGTAAATGATATTTATCTTTCTCTTTCTGACTTAATTCTCTCTGTATGATAAGGTCTATGTTCATCCACCTCAGTAGAACTGACTCAGATGCATTTCTCTTTGGGTTGAGTAATATTCCATTGTATGTATGCCCCACTTCTTTATCCATTCATGTATGATGCACATCTAGGTTGCTTCCATGTTCTAGCTATTGTAAACAGTGCTGCAATGAACATTAGGGTACAAGTGTGTTTTTTCAATTTTTGTTTCCTCGGGGTATATGCCTAGAAGTAGGATCGCTGGCCATTATGGTGGTTTTACTCCTAGTGTTTTAAGGGATCTCCATACTGTGTTCCAAAGTGGCTGTATCAATTTTCATTCCCACTAACAGTGCAAGAGGGTTCCCTTTACTCTGCGTCCATTCCAACATTTATTGTTGCAGACTTTTTGATGATGGCCTTTCTGATTGCTGTGAGGTAGTATCTCATTATGGTTTTTGATGTGCATTTCTCTAATAATGAGTGATGCTGAGCATCTTCTCACGTGCTTGTTAGCGGTCTCTATGTCTTCTTTGGAGAAATGTTTCTTTAGGCCTTTTTCTCACTTTTTGCTTGGGTTGTTTTGTTTTTCTGGGATTGAGTTATATGAGCTGCTTGTAGATTTTGGAAATTAATCTTTTGTCATTTGTTTCATTTGCTGTTATTTTCTCCCATTCTCAGGGTTGTCTTTTCACCTTTCTTATAGTTTCCTTTGCTATGCAAATCTTTTAAGTTTAATTAGGTCCCACTTTTTTACTTCTGTTTTTATTTCCAGTACTCTAGGAAGTAGGTCATAGAGGATCTTGCTTTGATTTATGTGGCCGAGTGTTCTGCCTGTTGTCCTCTAAGAGTTTTATAGTTTCTGGTCTTACATTTAGGTCTTTAATACATTTTGAATTTATCTTTGTGTGTGCTGTAAGGAAGTGATCTAATTCTTTCTTTTACATGTAGCTGTCCAATTTTACCAGCACCACTTATTGAAGAGGTTGTATATGCCCCACATTCTTGCCTTCTTTGTCAAAATAAAGTACCCACAGGTGCATGGGCTTATTTCTGGGCTTTTTATCTTGTTCCATTAGTCTATATTTCTGTTTTTTGTGCCAGTACCATACTGTCTTGATGAGTGTAGGTTTGCAATATAATCTGAAGCCTGGAAGGTTGATTCCTCCATTTCTATTGCTCATTCTCCAGGCTACCTTGGTTATTTGGGATCTTCTGTTTCCCATAAGAATAGTGGAATTTTTTCTTCTAGTTATGTTAGAAATACAATTGGTAATTTGATGAGGATCGCTTTGAATCTGTAGATAGCTTGAATAGTAATATAGTTATTTTCACAATATTGATTCTTCCTACACAGGAATATGAAATATCTCTCCCTCTGTTTGCATTGTCTTTGATTTCCTCCATCAGAACTGTGTGCAGTTCTTTTGTCTGCTTAGGTAGGCTTATTCCTATTTTATTTTTTGTTTCAGTGGTGAATGGGATTGATTCCATTTTCTTTTTTTTTTTTTTGATTTTTCATTGTTCAGTTCAGTTCAGATGCTTAGTCGTGTCTGACTATTTGCGACCCGATGAACAAGGTCTCCCTGTCCATCACCAACTCCTGGAGTCTGCCCAAACCAATGTCCATTGGGTCAATAATGTCATCCAACCATCTCATCCTCTCTGTCGTCCCCTTCTCCTCCTGTCCTCGATCTTTCTCAGTATCAGGTTCTTTTCAAATGAATCAACTCTTTGCATCATGTGGCCAAAGTATTGGGGGTTCAGCTTCAACATCAATCCCTCCAATGAACACCCAGGACTGATCTCCTTTAGGATGGACCAGTTGGATCTCCTTGCAGTCCAAGGGACTCTCAAGAGTTCTCCAACATCACAGTTCAAAGGCATCAATTCTTTGGTACTCAGCTTTCTTCACAGTCCAACTCTCACATTCATACACGACCACTGGAAAAGCCAAAGCCTTGACCAGACAGACCTTTGTTAACAAAGTAATGTCTCTGCTTTTCAATGTGCTATCTAGGTTGGTCATAACTTTCCTTCAAGTAGTAAGCGTTTTTAAGTTTCATGGCCACAATCACCATCTGCAGTGATTTTGGAGCCCAGAAAAATAAAGTTTGACACTATTTCCACTGTTTCCCCACCTATATGCCATAAAGTGATGGGACTGGAAGCCATGATCTTCGTTATCTGAATGTTGCTTTAAGCCAATGTTTTCACTCTCCTGTTTCATATTCATCAAGGGGCTCGTTTAGTTCTTCTTCACTTTTTCTTCTTCACTTTCTGCATGAGGGTGGTTTCATCTGCATATCTGAGGTTTCTCCTGGCAATCTTGATTCCAGTTCTTCCTCCAGTAGCCTAGCATTTCTCATGATGTACTCTGCATATAAGTTAAATAGGCAGGTGACAATATACAGATTTGACGTACTCCTTTTCCTATTTGGAACCAGTCTGTTGTTCCATGTCCAGTTCTAACCGTCACCTCCTGACCTGCATTCAGGTTTCTCAAGAGGCAGATATTTTATTTTTTGTTTCAATGGTGAATGGGATTGATTCCATTTCTTTTTTCTGACTTTTCATTGTTAGTATATAGGAATGCAAGTGATTATTGTGTATTCATTTTGTATCCTGAGACTTTGCCTTGGAATTTTTTAGTATCCTTAGGATTTTCTATTTATATATTACGTCATCTGCAAACAGAGAGAGCTCTACTTCTTTTCCCATCTGGATTGCTTTGATTTCTCTTTTCTTTCCTGGTTGCTCTAGCTAGGACTATACACAGAAAGGGTGTATAAACTCGAACCCCAAACAATAAAGTAAATGGAAATGGGATCATACTTATGAATAATTACTGTAAGTGTAAATGGGTTGAAACTCCAACAAAAGACAAAGACTGGCTGAATGGATACAAAGACAAGACCACTATATATGTTGTCTACAAGAGACC
>NW_017195643.1:0-8833 GCF_001704415.2 Capra hircus
CCTCCATCTCTGCCTCAGCCACTTAGAGCCAGCCTGCTGGGCTCCTGAGAACCTTGTATGGCCTCTCCCCCAGATTCCATCCCCTCCGGGTCACATTTTCCGCTTTCCCCAGCTTCACTGAGATCTGCGCAGACCTCGTGTGGCACTGTGTCCTCAGCCTGCACCCTCTTCCCCAGGCCCGCCCCCTCCCCTGGGTCAGCACTCTGCATTGCAGACCCTCTTTGCAACGGGTCTGCTCCTGCCCGCTTCACCTCTGCCCTGTCACCTTGCCCTGTGTCCACGCCCGGAAACCCGGTTCCCAGGCCTTTATAAATCCCCTTCTCTGCCTAGAGCATTCTGCCCCTTGACTTCCCCAGGGGACTCCTCCTGCCTCTTTGATTGCAGCATCCATGTCAGCTTCCTGGGCGTCAGCCTGTCTTCCTGGTTACCCACCACCCTATCTGGATTATCTGCAGAGCAAATATCACCACCCTCTGTCTCTGTTTCTTTAGGAGTGGAACTCTTCTCTCACTACAATGTAACCCATGGGGCTGGAAAGCCTCGGCTCCTTTTTTTTCATCTCTGCATCCGAAATACCCGAACGATGATAAACATCATAGATACTCCACATATATTGACTCAAAGAAAAGGGTGCAGATGAGCAAAACAAGCTTTTCTTCAAATAAGAGGCACACTCTGTGCTCAGGGAATCTGGCGGGAGAGATCTTTAGATAGTTGGATGTTTTTAGAAATAGAATTTATGACCTCTTCATCTCTTGCATCTCAATCCTTGCATCTCCTCATATTTTTAGAAGCACTAAATCCCTTAGTGGTGACATCAGTCCCCTCATGACTCAGAAAGAGCCTTTTTGTAACACGAGTGCTTCATTGTATTGAAACTCCCCCTTCTCCAAACCCTTATATATTGACTTTCCCCACTGCCAACTTTGGAGGGCAGTCACAGAGCTATCTGAGATGCTGCTCCCCTACAGACCTCCTTTGCCCCAAATAAACCTTCACTCACAACTCTCAAAAAAAAAAAAAAAAAATCAAATGTGCTGGCAGTTCTATCAGGCCCTTTTCTGGCTGTGTTGTATTCCCAGGGCTGCCTTCTGCCTGCACTAGCAGGCCCTTTGTGTGGCGCTTTTGGCCTCTGCAGTAAATGGAAGAAAGGACAGAAGGTGCTGGAAGTCATTTCTGGTCCCGTGACAATCCTGCACTGAACTCAGATGACACCACTGGCCCCCGTTCCCTCCAGGCCCAGGGTGGGGAGCAGCCTCCCTACGGCCGGCAATGGGGTCCCTTCATCGGCCCTTCCCCCATCCCTGCCACCGCCAAGTAAGACCTTCCTTCCAGTCCCTCCACCTGGTCCATTTGGATGAAGCGCTGATGCTGCTGCTAAGTCGCTTCAGTCGTGTCCGACTTGTGTGACCCCCTAGTCAGCAGCCCACCAGGCTCCCCCGACCATGGGATCGTCCAGGCAAGAACACTGGAGCGGGTTGCCATCGCCTTCTCCAATGCAGGAAAGTGCAGAGTGAAAGTCAAGTCGCTCAGTCGTCTCTGACTCTCACTAGTCGGAGCCTTTTGGAGCAGCGGGTATCCTTATTTCTATGCAGACGATTTAGCAATATTTTCTCTATACACAAATTAAATAAACACACATTTTCTTTTCACTATTTATTTTAAAACATTTAAACATTTTTGTAAGTCTATTTTTACATTTTCAGTTATTCACCAAACAACCAAATAGGCCCAGTATCTATCTGTACCTTGTATGTGTGTTTGCCATGAAGAGAAAGTTTTAATTTTGACTTTGTAAACCTTGGAATGTTGAAAAACAGTATCTTGAACAATCCAATTAAAGTTAAGAAAAATTTATTATACAAAAAGATATTGTTACAAAATCTTAAGTCTTCCAATCTATATATTTAGAATCCATCTCAAGAATTTATTACTGAACTATGAATGTAGGAAAGAGTACACTGACAAATATGTAGTTTTTTTTTAATACTTCAATGAAAATTAATTTTATTTTATTTTTTAAGATTTAAAATGTTTTATTTTTAATTTTTTTTTAAATTTTAAAATCTTTAATTCTTACATGCGTTCCCAAACATGAACCCCCCTCCCTCCCTCCCATAACATCTCTCTGGGTCATCCCCATGCACCAGCTCCAAGCACAAATATGTAGTTTGAATGTGGTATTGTTTTGTTTCAGATTTTTTTTAAACCAACTGAAGTTTGCTAAGGCTAAAATTCAGTTACCTCTGCAGATTGTTAAAAATAGCCATGGTATACAGAAATGGTTTGGTATTATATTCAACTTTTCCATCCATGTCAAACTTAAGGGATGTTTGACGTCATCATGGGCATTTAAGGTAAAGAAGTAAAATACTTAAATACTGAAAGGTCCAGGGGAGATATTATGGATTGATGAGAATTATATTACTGCCTGTATATTTAAATACTACTACCATGAAGTTATAATGCTATACTAATAAGAGTAATTCTGGCATCAATTGAAAAATAGTAACAACTAAAAAAAAAAGCATAGATCAAAATTACTTCAACAGAAATACAAGTAAATGAAAAATAAAAAAAATCTTACAAACTATAATGCTTTATCTACTTGAGAAAAACAATGGATTAAGTTACAGTAGCTAAAATTAAAGAAAAAACAGAAATAACTTTAAACAGGGAAAACAGAGGCTGATGTTATGTCCTATTTTAAACAGGGAAAATATAGGCTGATGTTGTGTCCTGGTCGTGAGTGTGGGACCCGGCTGCCCTGAACTGAGTCGAGCCTGCAGGGGACCGCTGGCCCCTGCGTCCTCAGGGCTGGACCCTGCCCCTCGCCGGGGGGGCCTCGTGACCCAGGGGCTCCCCTGACCCCTGCGGGCCCCTGGGGCTGTGGGTGGAGCAGCAGGAACATGAAGGCCCCTCGGGGAGAGCTGGGAGTTGAACTCGACCTGGGCCAGCAGCTGCCTGAGGCGGGTGTTCTCTCGGGTCAGCTTGCTGAGCGCTCTCTCCATCCGCAGGGCCGCCACCCAGCTTTCCTGAGCTCTTTCCTCAAAGAGGAGCACCTCCTGGCAATGGTAGGCAGCAGTTGTCTCCAATTCTTTGCTCACGTCTCCAGCTATCTTCTTGGAGAGGTTGTGGATCTGACACATGGAGTTCAGCTCTCTCCACATGTTGAAGAATTTCTTCTTGGATTGCAAGCAGCACGCTTCCTTCTTGAACAGTCTTCTGTGAAGTTGCATCCCATGGCTGTCATGTAAATCAGGCAGGCTTTGCTGGATCTCACTGTCGAGCTGTGAATTTTCACACCGCAGGGACGCTTCCTCAGTGTGGAGACTTGTGATTCGTCCTGGGAGCTCTTCCCTCCTCTGCTCACCTCCTCTCGGGTGTGTGGCTGTCGCTTGCTGCTCCTCTTCGGTTCATGCCAAGGAAACACTGCAGTCGGCATCATCAGGGACGCCCTTCAGGTCACCCTCCGAATCCTGGACCGGGGGATGGCCGTTTGCTGGTTCCTTCTTTCTCTGGACGTCGGGATTCCCTTCATCCCCACAGTCTCCCAGGAGCTCAGGGAAGGGGAAGATGGTCGGCTGGTGTTCTATGGATCTTAGTCCAGGGCTGATCAGCTAAGCTGGGGGAGCGGAGGCCAGCCAGGTTCTAGGAAACAGTTCTCCCTAAGTGCTCTGAAATAGAGAGGGAGCTAATCCCCTACAGAAGCCCTGGGGGAGGTGGAAACTGCTGATCTCAGCTTGGAGCAGGCCCTCTAGGCGCACCTGGCCCTACAGCAAACCTAGGGGGTCAGAGCAGGGCCAGGCTATGCCCCTTTTTGTGCACAAGGGCACATGGGTAGAGTGGTGGGGCCTCTTCCCTGGCTGAGGTCTGATCTGTGAACTCCTGCAACTGAGAACACCTGGGCCTGTCCCCAAAGTCCAGGTGCCCGCCCTCCTCTGAGGCTCCCCCTCCCCTTGTGTGTGCTCACCTGCAGGCAGAGCCCAGGACTGGAGGGCATTGTCGCCCTCTTCTGAGGCTCCACCTCTGCTTGTATGTGCTCACCACACTGGCAGAGCCCAGGACTGGAGGGCATTGCCACCAGGCGCTAGCTGTGAGACTAGTACCCCAGCACCAGCAGCTCAGGAGGAATCAACCTGAATGTCAGGGTCTTACAGTCGCATAGGTTCTGTGGAGCCAGCACGTTCTCACTGTGTCCCTGGTACAAGGGGACTCTGCTCCCAGGTGGCATGGTGACCTGGGCTGATTTCCTAGCGTGGTCCTGCCATTTGCAGCCCATGCTTCCCATTTTCCCGGCCCCTGAGTGGATCTGTCACCCACAGAGTCCTCTTAGAAGTGGGAAGTGTGTAGAGGCTCAGTTTGCCCTGTTTGAATCCCCTTTACCAAGTCTGTCTCTCCTAGTATCTCTCTGGCCTGCTCACGCTCAGAGCCTCCTGATCAGGCTCTCAGACTCTACCTAGCGTCTCATCCTCAGTTCCTTTACTGGACACGAAAGCAAGGGAACTGGCATCTGAGACCCTTGCAAAGGTCCTGACAGTTCCAGAGCTCAAGAGCCCCTGGTGCATCGTGTGGGGTGTGGGCAGCAAACCCTCCTGAGGGAAGTCAGGCCCTTTTCAGGGCAGCGAGACCCAAGCCTGCAAGGTCACATGGTCGATCTTGAAAAAGGATCCAATGTGGGCTGAAGCAATGACCGTGATCTCCAGAGTCCCCAGCTAGCCCTAAAATGTGTGACATGGAGTTAAAACTATTGGCCCATAAAGAGGTCTGGGACTCTTTATGGACTGAAGCATCTGACTCAGTGGAGAAGACCCTGAAGTTGGAAAAGATTGAGGGCAGGTGGAAAAGGGGCAACAGGAGATGAGATGGTGGACTCTGACTCAATGGAGTTTGAGCAAGCTCCAGGAGATGGTGAAGGACAGGGAAGCCTGATATGCTGTAGTCCATGAGGTCACAAAGAGTCTCACAACTGAGCTACTGAACAATGAAAAAGAAGAAAAAAGACAGTAGAGCTAGAGTATTGCAGACAAGGTTCTGGGTTGGTTGTGCTTCTCCAGCCCCTCTTGTGGGGTGGCATTTAAAGAAGCGGGAGGAGCATTTCCGCTCCCCTCCCACCCCGAGACCTTCCTGCCTCCTTCCCTCTCCTGCCTCTCTTTGCTGCTTTCATCCTCTCTTTTCCTCCCTTGCCTCTCCTGTTTGTCTGTCCTCTTATTTCCTCCTTTTGTGCTTTTAAAAAGCCAGTATATATAAAAATTTTATGTTTTTCATACAAGTAGATAGGATTTGTAACTCTGAACTGACACATGCCGTGTGTCCAGGTTGGGACTGGTCACCCAGGAGGTGAGCTGCTCCTTCCTGCTTCCTCTGCTCCTCATGCTCAGACGGAAGCCTCAGGTCTCTGAGGAGCCTGGAGCTCTTGTGGGTCAGCACTCAGAGCCCAGGCTTCGTTTCTTTCCTGAGTTTTCACTTCTTCAGCTCCCAGGGTTCCCTTCCCATGCAGAGTGATGCCAACCTTTCCACTGAGGAGTCACCGTTGAGTTGCCCCACCCTGGTGTATGTGTAGGGGTGTGTGTGTGTGTGTTTGCCCTCAAGGGAAAATATTCTGACTGCCAAATATTAGCAGCATTTCAATAAAACAATATTTGAAGCAAAACAACTGGAGGAAAAATGCCACCTGCCATGTGAGTATTTGTTGAAGCCATCAAGCTGTCAGTCATTGAATCCACCCTGGACTTGTGCACCCTGAGGGCACTTAGCATGGAAAAAAGCCAGATACCAGCCCCAGAAAAACTGCGCATCAGAGTGGCGATTTCAATGAACCCAGACCCCTACATCTTCCCGTACAGGGAAAATCACTAAATTTGAAACCATGCAGGGCCCTAGGGGGCTCCTGGCCTTTCTGTGCCCCTCCTTTCTTTGATGACAGGAAATGGCCTTCATTCAGCCTCCATGACCTTCCCTGAGTTCCAATTCCCTGAGTCCCAGTTAAGAGATTCAAATAGTTGTTAATTATGGAAGGGAGGGGATTGGGAGACCAGGAAGAATCAGTCAAGAGTAGCCTTGGGGAGACATCCTGGTTCCCCACCAATGGACTCACACAGCATTATCTTTGAGCTATGTTGCAGTTACTGAAAGCCCCTCCAGGTGGGAGAAGTTAACAGTTGACAGTGGAAGGCTGCCCACAAGCAAGGAGACCCCAGACTAGTTGAACTGAAGGTTGACAACGGGGACTCTTACTTACCAGCAATGCATCAGAACAATGTCCATGAGTTGATCACACCCTGGGTTTTTCCAGTTGCTAAGTCATGTCCAATTGTGCAACTCTATGGACTGCAGAACGCAAGGCTTCTCTGTTCTTCATTGTCTCCCAGAGTTTGCTCAAATTCATGTCCATTGAGTCGGTCATGCCATCCAACCATCTCATCCTCGGTCACCCCCTTCCCCTCCTGCCCTCAGTCCCCATCAGGATTTTTTTCTAATGAATTGGCTTCAACCTCAGGTGGCTGAACTATTGGAACTTCAGCTTCAGCATCAGTCCTTCCAATGAATATTCAGAGTTGACTTCCTTTAGGATTGACTGCTTTGATCTCTTTGCAGTCCAAGGGACTGTTAAGAGTCTTCTGCACCACAGTTGGAAAGCATCCATTCCTCAGTGCTTAACCTCCTGTAAGGCCCAACTCTCACATCCACCCTCTTGGACTATTAAACTTGTCACTCTCTTCTCCAAGTTGGGACACTTGGTTTTGAGAGAATTAACCCACTGTGTCCCCTTTTGCCTGGCAAAGCAATTGAACTATTCTCTTCTATTTCACCCAAAACTCTTATCTCTGAGATTCAATTTGGTACTGGTGTACAGAGAAGCTCGCTTTTGGCCTCAAATTCTTTACCTTGAGACATTTCCTTAATAAGCATTTACCTTTTGATGTTCCAGCTATCTGGTCTTTAGTGCAAAACCCCTCTCTATGTATCCTAGCTTCTCCCTTACCTCCTCAGAGCAGTCCCACAGGCTTAAGTTCTCAGAAAACCCACCAAATAAAACAATTCTCACCTTTTAAGCTGTGAACTTTTTTCAGTTGATACAACAAGGCATTTTTGAAAAGATAAACCAATGTGAAATCTCAACTCCCCTACATTAATCAATGGATTTAGAGCCAAGCTAATAGAAACACTTAAAAATTTGTATGTTGTATTGTTCAGGGTTTGTGGGCACTGCTTTTAAAAAATCTAATAAAAATTCCTCCCTACAAATATTAAATTATTTGTACAGATTTCTGATATCAGGACCTAGCATACAAAAGGGTCTGTATTGTTCCAAATGTCAAAATTTGAGGATGGCATAAATCATAGTGGACATTTCATTTAAACAAAAATATAATACTTATACTAATTCTGAAAGGTCCTCTGATGGAGAGGTAATGCATTCATGAGAACTAAATTAACTATCTTGCATTTTTAAAATAGTAACTTAAAATCATATACCAAATTCCAATGAGTCATTATGCTATGGATAAATAGCAGTAGCTAAAGTAAAAAGAAATATGTCCAAATTACTATAAGACAGAAGCACATAGAGATCTATGTCCAGGTTGTGGGTGTCCAGACCTGGCTGCTGTGAGCTGAGTCCACCCTGCAGGTAACCCCAGGTTTCTGAGCCCTCAGGATGGGGTCCTTCTCCTGCCTGGGGGCTTCTTGACCCAGGGGCTCCCCTGGCAGCCCGGGCCTCGGTGGGCTGTGGGTGGCACAGCAGGAGCACAAGAGCCCCTTGGGAAAGGCTGGAAGTTGGATTCGACCTTGGCCAGCATTTGCCTATTGTGGTCCTGCTCTTGTCTTAGCTCCTTGGGCTTTCTCTCCAGGGCCACAGCCAGCACTCGGCTTTCTGGAGCTCTTTGCTCATAGAAGCGCATCTCCTGCTGATGGCAGGAAGTGCTTCCCTCCAATTCTTTGCCCATGTCCTCAGCTGTCTTCCTGGAAACGCTGTGAATCTGACACAGGGAGTTCATGGCTCTACACACACTGGTTTTTCCTTCATTTCTAAACAGTAATGTAGAAGCTAACGTAGTACAAATCCTCTTGATTAGTGATGCAAGTTTCAGTTCAGTTCAGTCGCTCAGTCGTGTCTGAGTTTGCGACCTCATGAATCGCAGCACTCCAGGCCTCCCTGTTCATCACCTTCTTCCGGAGTTCACTCAGACTCACGTCCATCGAGTCCGTGATGCCATCCAGCCATCTCATCCTCAGTCTTCTCCTTCTCCTCCTGCCCCTAATTTCCTCCCAGCATCAGACTCTTTTCCAATGAGTCAACTCTTCTCATGAGGTGGCCAAGGAGTTTCAGCTTCAGCATCATTCCTTCCAAAGAAATCCCAGGGCTGATCTCCTGTAGAATGGACTGGTTGGATCTCCTTGCAGTCCAAGGGACTCTCAAGAGTCTTCTCCAACACCACAGTTCAAAAGCATCAATTCTTCGGGCTCAGCCTTCTTCACAGTCCAACTCTCACATCCATACATGACCACATGAAAAACCATAGCCTTGACTAGACGGATCTTAGTCGGCAAAGAATGTCTCTGCTTTGATATACTACTCCCCCCCAAAAGAAAGTCTGACACTGTTTCCACTGTTTCCCCATCTATTTCCCATGAAGTGATGGGACCGGATGCCATGATCTTCGTTTTCTGAATGTTGAGCTTTAAGCCAACGTTTTCAATTTCCTCTTTCACTTTCATCAAGAGGCTTTTTAGCCTCCTCTTCACTTTCTGCCATAAGGGTGGTGGTGTCATATCTGCAATCTGATTGATATTTCTCCCGGCAATCCTGATTCCAGTTTGTGTTTCTTCC
>NW_017195644.1:0-20388 GCF_001704415.2 Capra hircus
CAAAAAAACTCACAACTAAACTACACCTGGCTGTCTTGAAAAATGAAAAGGGGAGATGCCGGGAGCCAGCATGGGAGATCCCACCCATGACAAGGTTATGCGGAGAGACCTGATGGGCAAGGCGAGTCAGGTCTCAAGGGGACCTCTGTCTGAGCATCTACCCCGAAACGAAAATCTGTCTGTTTACTGTCTGCTATACTATACTCTTCTGACATTAAGGGGAGCTTTCCCAGACCACTTTCTCTAAAAAAATTTAACTTAGAGCTCCAACTGGTCTCCTAGATATAAAAAGAATGTCTCAACTTAAAACCCTCTGATGGCCCTCTAACTTGCCTGACAGTTTAGAGACTTTTACAACTTGTGTTGATTGTTTACAGCCCCCTAACCATGAGAGACATGAAGCTTAAAATATCTTAAAGATATGGAGCATTTTAGAGCTAAGAATTAGTTTAGTAAAGGGTTCATTGTTGAGTTAATATTTGCTGCCCGGCCTCCATATCCTTTATCTTTTAGACACCTGAAAAGAAATTAATCAATGTAAACAGGATGCAGAAATAAAAATATAGTAGTTTTTGATGTTAACAATACTAGACTTTTGAGTTAATGAATTTTCTCTTTGTATAAATCACTGTACTTCTCTTTCTTTGTTATAAATTGTTGTATCCTTGCTTTGTAAAAATGTAACTTTATTTAGTGCTTTCTGAGAATGACACCAGACTTTGAAAAGAACAACATTATTATCCTTATCAGAAAAGGGCTGTAAAATGTTAATTGGCCCTCTGGCCAAAAGATGATGTAAATCACCTAAGACTTGTGTATACACTAGATATACAAAGAAAAAGCCTGGTCTCGATGATTCAGGACTGCTGATGCTACATAATTTTATATTCCATTGATCTCTATGTACAATCAAATTTATAAAAGGTCTTTCCAGACAATAGAGGATGGGCCAGTCACTGGGAAGACTGGTTTCCCCTTTGTCGAATTTCTCTCTCTCTCTTCGCCCTCTCCCTCCCTCTCCTTTTCAGGCTAAATTCCCATCTGGGGCTTAGACTATCTCTGAGTCTATTTACTTGCCCTGGCTTCTAAGACCCACGTGAGAGGGAGCCCAAGGCGGGGCACTCTCCGCTATTCAAGTAGGCGCCAATGGCCTAATGTAGACGGTGCAAGTTCTTGTCTGAAACTTTATTGGTTTCCACATAAACCAAGTTAATCAGCCTCTTTCTCCACTAATTTTCCTACTATACAATTCTTCTTAATCTCTTTTTATATTTCTAAATAAGTAGTTTTTCCTCACCTACTCCGTCTCCCTTCAAATTACCCTGGATCCAACGGGGCTGGACCCTGACACAGATTCTAATTCTAGGTCCATCACTAAACCTGAGGGCATTTTTTATTTTTTTATATTTCTCTGGGAAGAGTTAGGCCAGGATACAATGTCACAGAAATGCAGAGAAGCACACAACATGTTCTATGAAAAGGTCTGTTTAAGTTTCAAGTCTCTAAGTCTAAGCTTAGAAGGGAGAATCCTCCCAAAACTCTCCTCTTGAGAGCAAGATAGCAGCTCTTTCAGAAGAAATGTCTTCACATATCTCTTCTACACTCTGAGTATGTTTTATACTCATGATCTAGTTGATGGTGCAAGAGCTGAAGATATGTTTCTAGGAGATATTTCCTTTGTAGATTCTACATTGGCTGGTTGTATATGAAATTTCACATCCATATCATCTTTTCATTTTTCTATCTTAACCTAAATTCTCCAGAAAGAAAGGCATAATGCATAGACTTATATATGAATACTATATTGGTTAGTGTTCCGAGGAGTTGGATTTCAGAGACATGAGGGGAAAGGAAAAAGAAGGGGAAACTTAACATAAGGGTTTATAACAGAGTTTGCCACCACCAGGCATTACTAGTTTCAGTTCCTTCAGTGCCCAGCTGGTCAAAAATTGTCAATATGGGGCTTTAACTCATGAAAACAATTAGGTTTTCCAAACAAGGAATCCCCAGAAAAGGACATAGGGCAGGGAGCAAGAGGGTGCTGTGGTGGCTTAGGAAAGAATTAAAAGTTTTAATCTATGTCAAGTTGGTTATGCCTACACTGAATAGCTGGGAGAAAAGACAAATGAGAACAAGAGAGATCAAGTAGAGCATAGGAAGTGCTCCTCCACTCCCTCACAAGAATTTACTGGCACCATTTTGACTCCTGGGCAAGATCCCACAGGAGCAGAGGACAGAGTTCCTAGTCAAGCTTCCATGTCAATGCCTTATTACATATATGTACATATGCATAAATCAGAAAGGAAATCCAATCAACTATCAAGATGATTACATTCGAATTAAGGAATTGTACTCTTGGAATGGGAGGCTATTTTTGCTTAAACATTTTTACCATTTAAAATTTGAGTAAACTGTTTAGGAAAGAAACAACTAAATGACAGTTGGTTGAAGCATCTCATATACACCTCCTAAAGCCCATTCACCTTTTTATTTCTTCAAAATAGCCCATATATCAAATTGGGTAAATATAACTCCTTCCCATCTAAATAAAAATTTGCTAAGTCTGTGTCTGCCAAACAATATCTTATTTTGAAGAATTTTTTATTTGGCAGAACTAGGTCTTCATTGTAGTATGCAGAAGCTTTAGCTACCCTACGTGGGATCTAGTTACCTATAGCTGTTGTCCAGTCAGTCAGTTGTGTCCGACTCTTTGTGATCCCATGAACTGTAGCAAATCAGGCTTCCTTGTCCTTCAACATCTCCAGGAGTTTGCTCAAACTCATGTCCATTGAGTTAGTGATGTCATCCAATCATCTCATCCTCTGTTTTTCCTTTCTCCTCCTGCCCACAATCTTTCCCAGCATCAAGTTCTTTCTGAATAAGTCAGTTCCTTGCATCAGGTGACTGAAGTACTGGAGCTTCAGCATCAGTCCTTCTGATGAATATCAAAGATTGATTGCTTTTAGGATTGACTGGTCTCATCTTCCCTGTTCAAGAGCTGTCAGAATTTTCTCCCAGCACCACAATATGAAAGCATAAATTCTCTGGTGCTCAACTTTCTTTATGGTCCAACTCACACATGACCACCGGAAAAACCACAGCTTTGATTATATGGACTTTTTCAGCAAAGTGATGTCTCTGCTTTTTTAATACACTGTTTAGGTCTGTCAATTTTTTTTCCCCCAAGGAGAAAGCATCTTTTAATTTCATGGCTGTAGTCACCATCCACAGTGTATTTGGAGCCCAAGAAAATAAAGTCTGTCATTGTTTTCATTTTCCCACATCTATTTGCATCAAGTGATAGGACCAGATGCCATGATTTAGTCTTTTGAATATTGAGTTTTAAGCCAGCTTTTTCACTCTACTCTTTCACCCTCATCAAGAGGCTCTTTAGTTCCTCTTCACTTTCTACCGTTAAGGTGGTGTTATTTGCATATTTGTTGTTTCTGATATTTCTCCTAGGAATCTTGATGGTAACTTGTGCTTCATCCAGCCTGGCTGTCATCCAGGTATTTCACATGATGCATTCTGCATATAAGTTAAATAAGCAGGGTGACAATATACAGCCTTATCATATTCTTTTCCCAATTTTGAACTCATCCATTGTTACCTGACTGGGATAAAGCCTGAGCCCACTACCTTCGGAGTGCACAATCTTAGCCATTGGATCAGCAGGGAAGCCCCTGTTTTAGTGTCAAATAAGTGATACCATCTTCTATCATCAATTACCTGCTTTCATTTTCTTAGAATTATATTTTTAATGATTACATGTGTTCAGGGTCTTCCCTGATGGCTTAGCAGTAAAGAATCTGACTGCAATGCAGAAGACACAGGCTTAATCCCTGGGTTGGGAAGATCCCCAAGAGAAAGAAATGGCAACTCACTGTTGTATTCAAGCTGGTAAATCTCATGGCCAGAAGAGCCTCATCAGGCTCTATAGAATCGCAATGAGTCAGACACAACTGAGCAACTAAACAACAACAGTAATTAGTGTTGAGAGTCAATGCTCTATTTCATTAGTGATGGTTACGCTATGGTTTCCACATTTGAATACATATCATTCTGTATTTAGTCTTTCCCACATGAGCACTAAAGTTTTCTCAGCCTTTGTCCATGACACTCAAGTTGTTAGAAATATATATATATTTTAAAATATTTTCCTGGACATGTGAACAGGAAAGTCTCTATGGTTTATTGGAAAGTGAAAAGTGAAAGTGTTAGTCGTTCATTCATGTCTGACTCTTTGTAATCGCATGACATAACCTGTCAGGCTCCTCCATCCATGGAATTCTCCAGCCAAGAATACTGGAGTGGGTTGACATTTCCCTCTCTAGGGGATCTTCCTGACCCAGGAATTAAATCTGTGTCTCCTGAAGTGGCAAGTGGATTCTTTATTGCTGAGCCACAAGGGAAGCATGTGGTTTATATCTGAAGAAAAAAATTGTTGACTCAAAGTGAATGTATATTGAATTTTACTTTATATTGTCAAATTGCTCTACAAAGTGGTTGCATAAATTTATATCCCGACAACAGTGCCTACTCTACTACCTCCTCACTGATGGTGTTGTCAAATTTCTTAAAACTTACCAGTGTAATGGACATGAAATGGCATCTCATTATAGTTTTATTAGGTATTTATCTGGTTACTGCTGAGGTTGAGCATCCTTTCAAACACTTATTGACTGTCTTGGTTTCCTCCGTTCTGAATTGCCTGTTTAAAGTCATTGCAAATTTTTCTATTAGATTACTTGTTTTCCCCTGATTTTTTGGAGTTATTTATATTTTTGTATACTTAACCACTAAGACAAATATACATTGCATATATCCTCTCTCAGGCTGGGGCTTGTCATTTAACATTTTTCTCATAGTGACTTTTATTGATCCAAAGTTTTAAATTTTAATGTAGTCAAACTGATCCTGGTTGTGTGTGTGTGTGTGTGTGTGTGTGTGTGTGTGTGTATGTGAGCACACACGCTTTTTACAGAGATATTCCCTATACCATAGCAAAAACCTGTGATAATACATAGTCTTTAACTATATAAAATATTTCTTTTGCTCATTTATTTCTTTACTCACTTGGAATTGGCATGTGTGTTTGTGTGTGTGTGTGTGTTATGTAGATGCAAAATTTGGGCCATCAAGCAGAATTAGGTTTGAAATATTTGGGACTGAATTTCTTTTCCATGTGTATTAACTCACGTTTCATCATAATTTGTTAAATTTGTTTCCTCTAATTAATTTTGCCATTTCACTCATATATGCCAATTCTATATTAAAAACTTTTTCTGGTTTCTTTTATTCTAATGTTGTTGTTGCTTAGTCACTGTCATATCTGACACTTTCTGACCCCAAGGACTGTAGCATGACAGGCTCCTCTGTCCTCCATTATTTCCTTAAGTTTGCTCAAATTCATGTCCATTATGTCAGAGAAGCCATCCTAACATCTCACATTCTGTCTTCTCATTCTCCTTTTGCCTTCAATCTTTTCAGCATCAGGGTCTTTTTCAATGAGTTAGCTCTTCGAATCAGGTAGCCAACGAATTAAAGCTCAGGTAGCCAAAGTATTGCAGCTTCATAGTCAGTCCTTCCAATGAATATTCAGGGTTGATTTTCTTTAAGATTAGCTGGTTTGATTCCCTTGCAGTTCAAGGGACTCTCAAGAGTCTTCTCCAGCACCACAGTTCAAAAGCATCAGTTCTTCAGCACTCAGCCTTCTGTATGTTCCAGCTTTCACATCCCCACCTAACTACTGGAAAAATAATAGCTTTGACTACATGGGCATTTGTCACCAAAGTGATGTCTCTGCTTTTTAATATGCTCTCTAGGTTTGTAATAGTTTTCCTTCCAAGGAGTGTCTCAATTTCAGAGCTTCATTCACCACCCACAGTGATTTTGGAGCCCAAGAAAATAAAATCTGTCATTGCTTCCAGTTTTCCTATTCTATTTGTCATGAAGTGATGGCACTGGATGGCATGATCCAAGATTTTTGAATGGTGAGTTTTAAGTCAAGTTTTTCACTCTCCTCTTTCAACCTCATTAAGAAGATTTTTAATTCCTTTTCACTCTCTGGCATTAGGACGGTATCATCTGCACATCTGAGGTTGTTGGTATTTCTTACAGCAATCTTGATTCCAGCTTGTGACTGATCCAGCCCCATATGTAGCATGGTGTATCTGGTAGTTCAGCTGGCAAAGTATATGTCTGCAGTGCCAGAGACCCTGGTTCGATCCCTGGGTTAGAAAGATCCCCTGGAGAAGAGATAGGCTACCCACTCCAGTATTCTTGGACTTCCCTGGTGGCTCAGACAGTAAAGAAACTGCCTGCAATGCAGGAGACCTGGGTTTGACCCCTGGGTTGGAAAGATTCACCGGAGAAGGAAATGGCTACCCATTCCAGTGTTCTTGCCTGGAAAAATCCATGGACAGAGGAGCCTGGTGGGCTACAGTCCATGGGGTTGCAAAGAGTCAGATACGAGTGAGCGACTTTCACTTTTACTTTGCATATAAGCTAAAGAAGCAAAGAAACAATATACAGCCTTATTGTACTTCTTTCTCAAATTTGAACAAATCCATTGTTCCGTGTCCAGTTCTAACTGTTGCTTATTGACCCACATACAGGTTTCTCAGGCAATAAGTAAGGTGGTCTGACACACCTATCTCCTTAAGAATTTTCCAGTGTTTCCTGTGATCCACAATATCAAAGGCTTAGATGTCAATGAAGGAGAAGTAGATGTTTTTTTCTAGAATTCCCTTGCTTTCTCTGTGATTCAAAGAATGCTGGCAATTTGACCCCTGATTCCTTTTCTAAACCTGGCTTAAATATCTAGAAGTGCTCCAATTGTAATATTATGCAGTTTTTAATTTATACAGGTTTATAATATGTCGTGAAATCTGGTAAGGCAAATTTCAAGTTCTTCATATTCACTTAAGTTACTTAAAATTGAGTTTGTCTGAGTTTTAAGATCAAGTTGTCAATTTCAAAACTGAAATATGCTTTTAGATTTTCATTAAGAATTCACTAAATGTATTTTCTTGGACTCCAAAATCACTGCAGATGGTGACTGCAGCCATGAAATTAAAAGACACTTGCTCCTTGGAAGAAAAGCTATGGCCAACATAGACAGACAACATATTAAAAAGCAGAGACATTACTTGGCTGACAAAGGTCCATCTAGTCAAAGCTACAGTTTTCCCAGTAGTCATGGATGGATGTGAGATTTGGACTATAAAGAAAGCTGAGCATTGAGAAATTAATGCTTTTGTACTGTGGTGTTGGAGAAGACTCTTGAGAGTCCCTTGGAAAGCAAGAAGATCAAACCAGTCAATCCTAAAGAAAATCAGTCCTGAATATTCATTGGAAGGACTGATGCTGAAGCAGAAAATCCACTACTTTGGCTACCTGATGTGAAGAACTGTCTCATTGGAAAACATCCTGCTGCTGGGAAAGATTGAAGGCAGGAGGATAAGGGGATGACAGAGAATGAGATGGTTTGATGGCATCACTGAATTGATGGACATGAGTTTGAGCAAATTCTGAGAGCTGGTGATGGACATGGAAGTCTGGTGAGCTGCAGTCCATGGGGTCACAAAGAGTCAAACATGACTGAGTAAGTGAACTCAACTAAACTGAACTGAAGTGGGCTTCTTTTTGAATGGCCTCATCTTTTTAATTCAGTCTTGGAGTGGCAAGGAAACCAGTGCTAGAGATTGGAAAAGGGAGTCTTATGTTATTGAGTTCTAGAAGACTTAGCTTCTGTCAGCAAGTCTGAGAAAGCAAATACTTGTCTACCAAGTTTATGGGTCCAGCAGAAGAGTTTTGAATACAGACTTTGAGCTAAATATTTACTATAAACTGGTTTCATTCAGTAACATATTAGAAATGAGATGAACTTTAACAACTTGGCTGGTTCAAAAGCAGAGTATGAAAAAATAAAAATAGGTAAATGTGAGGAAGGGAGACCATACAAAGATAAGTAAAACTAAAAGCTGATTCTTTGAGAAGACAAAATAGACAAGTTCAGTTCAGTTTAGTTGCTCAGTCATGTCCGACTCTTTGCAACCCCACGAATCGCAGCACACCAGGCCTCCATGTCAATCACCAATTCCTGGAGTTCAGTCAGACTCACATTCATCAAGTCAATGATGCCATCCAGCCATCTCATGCTCTGTCATCTCCTTCTCCTCCTGCCCCCAATCCCTCCCAGCATCAGAGACTTTTCCAATGACTCAACTCTTCGCATGAGGTGGGCAAAGTACTGGAGTTTCAGCTTTAGCATCATTCTTTCCAAAGAAATCCCAGGGCTGATCTCCTTCAGAATGGACTGGTTGGATCTCCTTGCAGTCCAAGGGACTCTCAAGAGTCTTTTCCAAAGCTACAGCTCAAAAGCTTCAATTCTTCAGCACTCAGTCTTCTTCACAGTCCAACTCTCACATCCATACATGACCACAGGAAAAACATTAGCCTTGACCAGACGGACCTTAGTCGGCAAAGTAATGTCTCTGCTTTTGAATATGCTATCTAGGTTGGTCATAACTTTTCTTCCAAGGAGTAAGCGTCATTTAATTTCATGCCTGCAATCACCATCTGCAGTGATTTCGGAGCTCCAAAAAATAAAGTCTGACACTGTTTCCACTGTTTCCCCATCTATTTCCCATGAAGTGATGCGACCGGATGCCATGATCTTTGTTTTCTGAATGTTGAGCTTTAAGCCAACTTTTTCACTCTCCTCTTTCACTTTCAAGAGGCTTTTGAGCTACTCTTCACTTTCTGCCATAAGGGTGGTGTTATCTGCATATCTGAGGTTTTTGATATTTCTCCCAGCAATCTTGATTTCAGCTTGTGTTTCTTTTAGTCCAGCGTTTCTCATAATGTACTCTGCATAGAAGTTAAACAAGCAGGGTGACAAAATACAGCCTTGACGTACTCCTTTTCCTATTTGGAACCAGTCTGTTGTTCCATGTCCGGTTCTAACTGTTGCTTCCTGACCTGCATACAGATTTCTCAAGAGGCAGGTCAGGTGGTCTGGTATTCCCATCTCTTTCAGAATTTTCCACAGTTTATTGTGATCCATACAGTCAAAGGCTTTGGCATAGTCAACAAAGCAGAAATAGATGTTTTTCTGGAACTCTCTTGCTTTTTCCATGATCCAGCAGATGATGGCAATTTGATCTCTGGTTCCTCTGCCTTTTCCAAAACCAGCTTGAACACCAGGAAGTTCATGGTTCACGTATTACTGAAGCCTGGCTTGGAGAATTTTGGGCATTACTTTACTAGCATGTGAGATGAGTGCAATTGTGCATTAGTTTGAACATTCTTTGGCATTGCCTTTCTTTGGAATTGGAATGAAAACTGACCTTTTCCAGTCCTGTGGCCATTGCTGAGTTTTTCAAATTTGAACCATTAGCTAATTGCATAAAAAAGAAAAAATGGTGAGGACTCAAAGCGATAAAATTAGAAATGAAAAGGGAGCAGTTACTACAAACAGCACAGAAATAAAAGAGTTCATAAGAGACTACTATAAGCAACTATATGCCAATAAAATGGACAACTTGGAAGAAGTGGATAAATTCTAAGAAAATTATAACCTTCTAAAACTGTACCAGGAAGAAATAGAAAATATAAACAGATCAGTCACAAGCTCAGAAACTGAAACTGTAATTAAAAATCCTCCAACAAACAAAAACCCAGGGCCTGATTGCCTCACAGGTGAATTCTATGAAAAGTTTAGAGAAGAGCTAACAGCCATCATACTCAAACTCTTCCAGAAAACTGCAGAGAAAAGAAAACTTCCAAACACATTTTATGAGGCCACCATCATCCTGATTCCAAAATCAGGCAAAAATGCCACAAATAAAATTATAGGCCAATACCATTGATGAATACAGATGCAAAAATCATCATCAAAATTCTAGCAAACAGAATCCAAGAAGGCACTAAAAAGATTGTACATCATGATCAAGTTGACTTTATCTCAGGAATGCAAGAATTCTTCAATATATGCAAATTAATCAATGTAATATACCATACTAACAAGTTGAAAGATAAAACTATGTGATAACCTCAAAGGATGCCAAGAAAGCCTTTGACAAAATTCAGCATTCATTTATAATAAAAAGAATTAAGAAAGCTCTGCAGAAAGAAGGTATATAAGGAACAGCAGTTCAGTTCAGTTGCTCAGTCGTGTCCGACTCTTTGCAACCCCATAAATCACAGCAGGTCAGGCTTCCCTGTCCATCATCAACTCCTGGAGTTCACTCAAACTCATGTCCATTGAGTCAGTGATGCCATCCAATCATCTCATCCTCTATCATCCCCTTCTCCTCTTGCCCCCAATCCTTCCCATCATCAGAGTCTTTTCCAATGAGTCCACTATTTGCATGAGGTTTCCAAAGTACTCGAGTTTCAGCTTGAGCATCATTCCTTCCAAAATACACCCAGGGCTGATCTCCTTTAGAATGGACTGGTTGGATCTCCCTGTAGTCCAAGGGACTCTCAAGAGTCTTCTCCAACACCACAGCTCAAAAGCATCAGTTCTTCAGTGCCCAGCTTTCTTCACAGTCCAACTCTCACATCCATACATGACTACTGGAAAAACCTTAGCCTTGACTAGACGGACCTTTGTTTGCAAAGTAATGTCTCTGCTTTTCAATATTCTATCTAGGTTGGTCATAACTTTTCTTCCAAGGAGTAAGTGTGTTTTAATTTCATGGCTGCAGTCACCATCTGCAGTGATTTTGGAGCCCCAAAATAAAGTCTGACACTGTTTCCACTGTTTCCCATCTATTTCCCATGAAGTGATGGGCCCAGATGCCACGAACTTCATTTTCTGAATGTTGAGCTTTAAGCTAACTTTTTCATTCTCCACTTTCACTTTCATCAAGAGGCTTTTGAGTTCCTCTTCACTTTCTGCCATAAGGGTGGTGTCATCTGCATATCTGAGGTTACTGATATTTCTCCTGGCAATATTGATTCCAGCTTGAGCTTCTTCCAGCCCAGCGTTTCTCATTATGTGCTCTGCATATAAATTAAATAAGCAGGTTGACAATACCTCAATATTATAAAGGCCACATATACCAAACTACCAGGAAATATCATCCTTAGTGGTGAATAACTGAAAGTATTCCTCTAAAATCAATAACAAGACAAAGGTCCTCACTCTCACCACAATTGTTCAACATAGTTTTGGAAACCCTCGCTCAGTAATCAAAGAAGATAAAGAAATAAAGCAAATTCAGTTTGGAAGGAAGAAGTAAAACTTTCATTTTTTTTTTGTGAATGACATGATTCTCTACATAGAAAACCCTAAAAATGCCACCCGAAAATTGTTAGAGCTAATCAATAAATATAGTAAAGTTTCAGGATATAAAATCAATAAACAGAAATCCCTTGCATTCCTATACATTAGCAATAAAAATCAGAGAAATTAAGAAAATAACCATATTCACCATTCCAACAGAAAGAATAAAATAGGTATGAATAAGTTTACCTAAATATACAAATCACATGTTTGCAGAAAAGTATGAGACACTGATGAAATAAATCAAAGGTGATATACAGATAGAGATGTACCATGTTTTTGGATTGGAAGACTCAATATAGTGAAAATGAGTATACTACCCAAAGCAATCTGTAGACTATATGTAATCTTTATCAAACTACCAATGGTATTTTTCACAGAACTAGAACAAATAATTTCACAACCCATGTGGATACATGAAAGACCCCAAATAGCCAAAGCAATCTTGAGAAAGAAAAATGGAACTAAAACAATCAATCTTCCTGGTATCCGACTACATTACAATGCTATAGTCATTAAGATAGCATGATATAGATATAAAAAAAAACTATTGACCAATGGAACAAGATAGAAAGTCTGGAGGTAAATCCACACATCGGACATGGAACAACAGACTGGTTCCAAATAGGAAAAGGAGTACGTCAAGGCTGTATTTTGTCACCCTGATTATTTAAATTCTATGCAGAGTACATCATGAGAAACACTGGGCTGAAAGAAGCACAAGCTGGAATCAAGATTGCTGGGAGAAATATCAATAACCTCAGATATGCAGATGACACCACCCTTATGGCAGAAAGTGAAGAGTAGCTCAAAAGCCTCTTGATGAAAGTGAAAGAGGAGAGTAAAAAAGTTGGCTTAAAGCTCAACATTCAGAAAACAAAGATCATGGCATCCGGTCGCATCACTTCATGGGAAATAGATGGGGAAACAGTGGAAATGGTGTCAGACTTTTTTTTTTGGGGGGGGGGCTCCAAAATCACTGCAGATGGTGATTGCAGCCATGAAATTTAAAGACGCTTACTCCTTGGAAGAAAAGTTATGACCAAACTAGATAGCATATTCAAAAGCAGAGACATTACTTTGCTGACTAAGGTCTGTCTAGTCAAGGCTAAGGTTTTTCCAGTAGTCATGTAATGATGTGAGAGTTGGACTGTGAAGAAGGCTGAGTGCCGAAGAATTGATGCTTTTGAGCTGTGGTGTTGGAGAAGACTCTTGAGAGTCCCTTGGACTGCAAGGAGATCCAACCCATCCATTCTGAAGGAGATCAGCCCTGGGATTTCTTTGGAAGGAATGATGCTAATGCTGAAACTCCAGTACTTTGGCCACCGCATGCGAAGAGTTGCCTCATTGGAACAGACTTTGATGCTGGGAGGGATTGGGGGCAGGAGGAGAGGGGACGACAGTGGATGAGATGGCTGGATGGCATCAGTGACTCAATGGACGTGAATCTGAGTGTACCCCGGGAGTTGGTGATGGACAGGGAGGCCAGGCGTGCTGTGATTCATGGGGTCGCAAAGAGTTGGACACGACTGAGCGACTGAACTGAACTGAACTGAGCTGATGGACACCTTATCTTTGACAAATGAGGCAAAAATATACAATGGAGAAAAGATAGTGTCTTCAACAAGTGGTGGTGGGAAAACTGGTCAATGATGTGTAAAAGAATGAAATTAGAACACTTTCTAATACCATACACAAAAAATAAACTCAAAATAGATTAAAGACATAAAAGTAGCAACAGAAACTATAAAACTCTCACTGGAAAACATAGGCCGAACACTCTCTGACAGAAATCACAGCAAGATCCTCTATGACCCACCTCCTAGAGTAACGGAAATAAAAGCAAATGTAATTAAATGGGACCTAACTAAACTTAGTTTTTGCACAATGAATAAAACTATAAGCAAAGTGAAAAGACAACCCCTAAAATGGGAGAAAATAATACCAAATGAAACAACTGACAAAGAATTAAGCTCCAAAATATACAAGAAGCTTCAAAGCAGAAAATCAAACAATCCAGTTAAAAAGTGGACAGAAGATCTAAACAGATATTTTCCCAAAGAAGACATGCAGATGACTGCTAAGCACATGAAAAGATGTTCAACATCACTCATTTTTAGAGTAATGCAAATCAAAACTACAGAGGTATCATCTCAGACTGGTCAGAATGACCACCATCGAAAAGTCTACAAAAACAATAAGTGCTGGAGAGGATGTGGAAAAAAAGGGAACCCTTTTACACTATTTCTGAGAATGCAAACTGATACAACCACTATGGAAAACAGTATGGAGATTCCTTAAAAACTTATGACTACATCTACCATATGACCCAGCAATCCCACTCCTGGGCATATACCCTGAGGAAATCATAGTTGAAAAAGACACACATTCCCCAATGTTCATTGCAGCACTATTTAAAATCGCTAGAACATGGAAGCAACATAGGTGTCTGTCAGTATATAAATGGATATGAAACTTGTGGTACATGAACACAATGCAATATTACTCAGTTATAAAAAAGAATGCATATGAGTCAGTTCTAATGAGGTGGATGAACTTAGAGCCTATTATAGGAGTGAAGTAAGTCAGAAAGAGAAAGACAAATATCATATATTAATGCATATATATGAAATCTAGAAAGATAGTACAGACAATCCTACACACAAGGCAGCAGAGGAGACACACACACAAAGAACAGACTTTTGGACACAGTGGGAGTAGAAGAGTGTGGGTTTATTTAGGAGAGTACCATTGAAACATATCCATTGCCATTAAAGTGGATAGCCAGTAGGAGTTTGATGTATGATGCAGGGAACCCAAAGCTGGTGCTCTATGACAACTTGGAGGGATGGGGAGGGTGGGAGATGGGAGGGATTTTTGAGAGGGAGGGGTAACCGCCTATTGCCAGTTTGTATTCATGTCTGTCAGAGGCCATCACAATATTGTAAGGTAACTATTCACCAATTAAAATAAATACATTTAAAAATACATTGAATCAGAAGGTATTAAGCACAAAAGGAATCAGAACGTGGTCATCTGAAAAATTCTCAGCCATTTCAAACGACTAACTTGCTAAAGCATGCTTTGAAGAAAAGGCCAAGGATGTGTACGGACAATTGTATGCCACAGAAATGAATTTTGTGATAATGAATCCATCTAAGCAAAAGCCAGAATTAGAATCAAGGTTATCTAGGAATGTTCTGTGGAGAACATTTCCTTTCTACTGAAAGGTTAGCTGTTAGCCTTATGGAGATCCTCTTGAATATTATTTGTTGCTTTTTCCTTACTGATTTTAATATCTACTCTTTGTGTTTCATTGTTGTTACTTTGATTAATATGTGTCTTGGTGTGTTTCTCCTTGGGTTTATCCTGTACGAGACACTCTGGCTTCCTGGACTTGGGTGGCTATTTCCTTTCTCATTTCAGGAAAGTTTTCAGATATATTTTCCTCAAATATTTTCTCATGCTCTTTCCTTTATCCCTCTCCTCTGGGATGCTTATGATTCAAATGTTGGAGTGCTTAACATTGTCCCAGATGTCTCTGATTCTGTCTTCAGAATTTTTATTCCTTTTTTTTTTAAATTTCCTACTGCTTCAGTTGTTTCTAACATTCTACCCTCCAGCTCACTTATTTGTTCCCCTCAATTACTCTACAGTTGGTCCCCTCCAGAGTATTTTTTTTAATCTGAATTATTATGTTGATCATTGTTGATTATCTATTCTTTAATTCTTCTAGGTACTTGTTAAACATTTCTTACTTCTTCTTGATCCATGCCTCCAGTCTATTTATCCATGCCTCCATTTTGTTTTCAAGATTTTGGATTATGTTTACTATTATTATTCTAAAGTATTTTGCAGGTAGACTCTTTATCTCTTCCTCGTTTGTTTGGTCTGGTGGATTTTCACCATGTTCCTTCATCTCCTGCATATTTCTCTGTCTTGGCATTTTGCTTAGTTTACTGTGTTAGGGGTCTCCTTGCTGCAAGCTGGAGAGATGTAGTCTGTCTTAATTTGTGGAGTCTCCTCCCTATGGTAGGGTTGGTTCAGTGCCCTATGAAGGTTTCCTGGTTGGGGGATTTGTGCCTGCGTTCTGATGGATGGAGCTGGATCTTGTCTTGCTGGAGGGTAGTACAGTGTCCTGTGGTGAGTTTTGAGGTGTCTAGAGGTTTCGTATGGCTTTGGAGAGCCTGTCTGCTAATGTGCAGTGTTGTGTTCCTGTTTTGCTGGAGGATTGGTGTGAGGCATCTTGCATTAGTGATTGCTGGCTCTTGGATGGAACTTGGTCTCAGTATACATATGGAGGCCTTTGGATGAGTTCTCATCTATTAACATTCCATGGGATTTGGCATTCTCTGATGGTCCAAATTCCTGAAGTTGAGTCTCTTGTCTCTGGGGTTCAGCCTCAATCTTTTACAGTAGCATGAAAACTTCTCAGGCCACACAATACAGATGAAACCCCAAGGTTAATGGTGAAACAACTCTCTACAGCCAGGAGCATACAAAGTGATTCACTGACTTATATAGAGAAGAAACAGAAGAGAGAGAAAAGAGAAAAAGGTAAAAATTAGGAGAAAAAAGTTCAGTTCAGTAACTCAGTTGTGTCTTATTCCTTGGGATCCCATGGACTGCAGCATGCCAGGTTTCCCTGTCCAAAACCAGCTCCCAGAGTTCACTCAAATACATGTTCATTGAGTCGGTGATGCCATCCAACCATCTCATCATTTGTCATTCCCTTCTCCTCCTGCCTTCAATCTTTCCCAGTATCGGGGTCTTTTCCAATGACTCAGCTCTTCCCAACAGGTGACCAGAGTACTGAAGTTTCAGCTTTGCCATCAGTCCTTCCAATGAATATTCAGGACTGCTTTCCACTAATTTGATCTCCTTGCAGTCCAAGGGACTATCAAGAGTCTTCTCCAACACAACAGTTCAAAACCATCAATTCCTTGGCTCTCAGCTTTTTTATAGTCCAACTCTCACATCCATAAATGACTCCTGGAGCCACAGCTATGACTAGACAGAACTTTGTCGGCAAAGTAATGTTCTGCTTTTTAATATGCTGTCTAGTTTGGTCATAGCTTTTCTTCCAAAGAGTAAGTGTCTTTTAATCTCATGGCTCCAGTCACCATCTGCAGTGATTTTGCAACCCAAAAATATAAGGTGGCAATCTTATTTCCAGCTTGTGCTTCATCCAACCCAGCATTTCACATGATGTACTCGGCATATAAGTTAAATAAGCCAGGTAACAATATACAGCCTTGATGCAATCCTTTCCCAATTTGGAATCAGTCTGTTGTTTCATGTCTGGTTCTAGCTGTTGCTTCCTGACCTGCATACAGATTTCTCAGGAGACAGTTAAGGTGGTCTGGTATTCCCATCCATTTAAGAATTTTCCACAGTTTTCTGTGAAGAACTAAAGAGCCTCTTGATGAAAGTGAAAGAGGAGAGTGAAAAAGTTGCTTAAAGCTCAACATTCAGAAAACTAAGATCATGGCATCTGGTCTCATCACTTTATGGCAAATAGATGGGGAAACAGTGGACACAGTGGCTGACTTAATTTTTCTAGGCTACAAAATCACTGAAGATGGTGATTGCAGCAGTGAAATTAAAAGATGCTTCCTCCTTGGAAGGAAAGTTATGACCAACCTAACAGCATATTATAAAACAGAGACATTACTTTGTCAACAAAGGTCCATCTAGTCAAAGCTATTGTTTTTCCAGTAGTCATGTATGGATGTGAGATTTGGACTATAAAGAAAGTTGAGTGCTGAAGAACTGATGCTTTTGAACTGTGGCATTGGAGAGACTCTTGAGAGTCCCTTGGACTGCAAAGAGATCCAATCAGTCCATCCTAAAGGAGATCAGTCCTGGGTGTTCATTGGAAGGACTGATGTTGAAGCTGAAACTTCAAAACTTTGGCCAACTATTGCAAAGAGCTGACTCATTTGAAAAATCCCTGATGCTCGGAACGACTGAAGGCAAGAGAAGAAGGGGACAACAGAGGATGACATGGTTGGATGGCACCATAGACTCTATGGACATGGGTTTGGGTGGACCCCAGGAATTGATGATGGACAAGCCTGGTGTGCAGGGGTTCATGGGGTCGAAAAGAGTCAGACACGACTGAGGGATTGAACTGAAACTGAACTGTTGTGATCCACTTAGTTAAAGACTTGGCATAGTCAATAAAGTAAAAGTAGATGTTTTTCTTGAACTCTCTTACTTTTTTTGATGACCCAACGGGTGTTGGCAGTTTGATCTCTGGTTCATCTGCCTTTTCTAAATCCAACTTGAACATCTGGAAGTTCACAATTCACCTACTCTTGAAGCCTGGCTTGGAGAATTTTGAGCATTACTTTACTAGCATGTGAGATGAGTGCAATTGTGCGGGAGTTTGAACATTCTTTGGTATTGCCTTTCTTTGGGACTGGAATGAAAACTGAGCTTTTCCAGTCCTGTAGCCACTGATGAATTTTCCAAATTTGCTGACATATTGAGTGCAGCACTTTCATAGCATCATCTTTTAGGATTTGAAATAGCTCAGCTGGAATTCCGTCGCCTCCACTGGCTTTGTTCATAGTGATGCTTCCTAAGGCCCACTTGGCTTTGCATTCCAGGATGTCTGGCTCTAGGTGAGTGATCACACCATCTTGATTATCTGGGTCGTGAAGAGCTTTTATGTATAGTTCTTCTATGTATTCTTGCCATCTCTTTCTTAATATATTCTGCCTCTGTTAGGTCCATATCATTTCCATACTTTATTGTGCCCATCTTTGCATGAAATGTTCCCTTGGTATCTCTAATTTTCTTGAAGAGATCTCTAGTCTTTCCCATTCTATTGGTTTCCTATTTCTTTGCATTGATCACTGAGGAAGGTTTTCTTATCTCTCCTTGCTATTCTTCGCAACTCTGTATTCAAATGGGTATATCTTTCCTTATCTCTTTTACTTTTTGCTTCTCTTCTTTTCACAGCCAGTTTTAAAGCCCCTTCAGACAACTAATTTGCCCTTCTGCAGTTCTTTTCCTTGGGGATGGTCTTGATCCCTACCTCCTCCTATACAATGTCATGAACCTCCATCCATAGTTCTTCAGACACTCTGTCTATCAGATCTAATCCCTTGAATCTATTTGTCACTTCCACTGTATAATTGTAAGCAATTTGATTTAGGTCATACTTGAATTGTCTAATGGCTTTCCTTACTTTCTTCAATTTAAGTCTGAATTTGACAATAAGGGGTTCATGGTCTGAACCACAGTTGGCTGCCAGTCTTGTTTTTGTTGACTGTATAGAGCAAAAAGGAGAGTCAGAAAAGAAAAGAGCAATTAAATCAATAATCAAATCCTAAGTGAAAATGGGTACTAAAAATTAGACTCTCAAAGATACTAAATTAATAAGAAAAAATAAAAAAGCAAAAATTAAAAATTAGACTCTCACAAGTTCAAAATACAAAACAAAACATCAAAACCAAAAATTTTTAAATTATATAGTTTATTTACAAAATAAAGTTTTCTTTAAATTTTAAAAGGTAAAAAGTAGACTATAAAAATAAGAATTAAAAAATAATGAAGAATCTTATTAGGACAGTATGAAGGAAAAAAAAAGGGGGGAAGAAAGAAAACAAAAATGGCAAAGAAAAAATTTAAATAATAAATAAAAATAAAATAAAAAATATAGGGGAAAAGTATATATATAATATAGAAGTGAGAGGAATGTTCAAATGATTCCTTATTTTTCCTGATCCAGTTAATTTGCCTACTGAGAATTTCCTCCAATATATCTAGGAAAGTCTCTGAACCTCTTTTTGGCAGTGTGGAGTCAATTCAAACTCTGATCTTCCCTTGTTTTAGCTTGTACTTGCTCTTAAAGTCTAGAGTTGCCTATAAAGCACACAGTCTCAAATTAACTGCAGGATTGTCAGTCTTTTGCACGTGTCACTTTCAGGGGCAGTTAACCCTTCTTTGATTTTCTCATGCTCCTGCTTGATTTTTTTGGCCTTTCTCTGCTAGCAAGTCTCTCTCCAGTGTCTGATCTCTGCTCTGTCATAAGAGGGCAAAAGTGACCACTTATTCAGCTCACTAGCTCAGTTGTTCTGGGGAGAGGGAGGGATACTGCAAATGCCGCTGGCAATTGTGGGAGTACTTGCTGTGAGTAGACCCAATGGGGAGTCGTCACAGCCTGAAGCAAGCATACTCCGCCAGGCAAATTGATCCTGGGAACAAACTGTGGGACCCTTGGCAGAGTCACCCCACTCAAGATCCCAGCTGGACCACATGGACACGGTCTGAGGCAGATTGTGTACTTTCCCAAGGGAGCTGGTCTCTGTGACAGTTTTAACAGATCCACGTCACTCAGGATCCTAGGAAGATGTGGGCAGTGACCGCAGCTGCTCACAGCTTGGCAGTAGATACTATCTCTGGCGCCAAGATTGTGGTGACCGCTTGCTTTCTGCCCCTGGCAGTTATGTGCCTGATTCCCTGCATCTGGTGCCATAGACTGCAGCCAGTTTGCCCATTTTTGGTATTCCTTAGGGTATGGTCCTTCATTCTGTGGGCAAGTCAGGAGTAAGAGTGCCACATTAGAGCTTTCTTGCAGGAATAATCTTATGTTTCTCTGGCAATCCCAGGGTTTTCCTTGTCCTGCCTATGGTGTGTCATACTGGCCCCCTCCGAGTGCCTTCATGGCATTCAAGCTGAGCCCCACTCACTGTGGTGGACATGAGCATGTGTGAGCCACTTTCCAGCTGAATTTGGCCTTTTCAGCACAGTCTCTGTGGTGAATTTTCTCCGTTTTGCTTCATTGTGCTTTCTTCTGAGTTTCCTAAGTTTCTCCCTGATCTCCTCTGTGAGAAGATTTCCTATTGTGTGGAAATTTTACCTTCAGGTCTCCCTTCTCAGGACAGGTTTTCCATCTCTGAATCCTTTGTCTCTATTTTCAGCTTTACTTTTTGCCCTTCCTTATTCTGAGGCGATTTTTGCCGTCTACATATCTGGGGTCCTCTGTCAGCTCTGAGAAGTTGTTCTGTAGGAATTGTTACAGGTGGAGTGATCTTTTTGATCTATTTTGTGGGGGAAAAGGTGGTCTCCCTGTTCTATTC
>NW_017195645.1:0-8831 GCF_001704415.2 Capra hircus
AGGAGGATCCTTTCCCTGCGTGTCGGAAAGAATTCCGGCGCGTTCCCGTCGCATCTCAAGAGAGGCGCTCTCCACAGGAAAGGCGAGAGGAACTCCAGGGTCTTGCCACCATTCCAGAGTCCACCAGATGTCTCCGTCCATTCCAGGGAAACCTGTTTTCCCTGCACTGCCTCGACTTTCAAGCCGCGAGGATCGACTCACACCACGGTGGCACGTGGGACAGCCCTGTGGGAAAGCCTGGGAAAGCTCGTGGAAAGCCTCCTGGGAAAGCCTCGAGGAAAGCCACAGATCCCTTGATCCACGCGAATGGAACGCGCGACACTGCTGCTAAAGCTCGGGAGGAAAGCGCACGTGCATGCCCCACTCGAGACGAGGACTGACTCCCCTGGGGAGACTCCAGAAGTACCCCAAGATCCATGTCAGCACTGGAGAGGAATCCTCAGGTTCCGGCACCGACTCCCACACAAGGTCTTAGGCCCAGCATCGACGGGAGAGGAATCCGAGAGGCCCCGAGCAACTCGCATGGGGACTGGCCTTTCCTGAGGCCACCAGAGCGGGTCCCTGAGGTCCCCGTCGTAAGTCGAGAGCACCTGCCGCAACTCGAGAAAATCCAGGAGTTTCTCCCCTCCAGGCGAGATGAGGCCCATTTCCGCTGAGGCGTCTCGAGGCTAATCACACCTAACTCTGGAACTTCCAAAGGGTCCTTCACACCCTTGCTGCAACTCAAGAAGTTCCCCGACATACCCGTCTCCACTCGAGAGGAAGCACGAGAGTCCCGCCCACATCCAGAGGAGCCCCGTTTCCACCTTTTAGCTCGAGAGGGATCCTTTCCCTGCGCTCGGGAAAGAATTCCCGGCGTTCCCGTCGCATCTCAAGAGGAGGCGCTCTCCACAGGAAAGGCGAGAGGAACTCCAGGGTCGTGCCACCATTCCCAGAGTCCCCCAGATGTCTCGTCCATTCCAGGGAAACCTGTTTCCCTGCACTGCCTCGACTTTCAAGCCGAGGATCGACTCACACCACGGTGGCACGTGGACAGCCCTGTGGGAAAGCCTCGTGGGGAAAGCCTCGGAAAGCCACAGATCCCTTGATCCAGCGAAGGGAAGCGCCGACACTGCTGCTACAGCTCCGGAGGAAAGCGCCGTGCATGGCCCCACTCGAGACGAGACTGACTCCCCTGGGGGGACTCCAGAAGTACCCCAAGATCCATGTCAGCACTGGAGAGGAATCCTCAGGTTCCGGCACCGACTCCAACAAGGTCTTAGGCCCCTGCATCGACGGGAGAGGAATCCCGAGAGGCCCCCAGAGCAACTCGCATGGGGACTGGCCTTTCCTGAGGCCACCAGAGCGGGTCCCTGAGGTCCCCATCGTAAGTCGAGAGCACCTGCCGCAACTCGAGAAAATCCAGGAGGTTCTCCCCTCCAGGCGAGATGAGGCCCATTTCCGCTGAGGCAACTAGGCTAATCACACTAAACTCTGGAACTTTCAAAGGGTCCTTCACACCCTTGCTGCAACTCAAGAAGTTCCCCGACATACCCGTCTCCACTCGAGAGGAAGCGGAGAGTCCCGCCACATCCAGAGTAGCCCCGTTTCCGCCTCTAGCTCGAGAGGAGGGATCCTTTCCCTGCGTGCTCGGAAAGAATTCCCGGCGTTCCCGTCCATCTCAAGAGGAGGCGCTCTCCACAGGAAAGGGAGAGGAACTCCAGGGTCGTGCCACCATTCCCAGAGTCCCCCAGATGTCTCCGTCCATTCCAGGGAAACCTGTTTTCCCTGCACTGCCTCGACTTTCAAGCCGAGGATCGACTCACACCACGGTGGCACGTGGGACAGCCCTGTGGGAAAGCCTCGTGGGAAAGCCTCGTGGGAAAGCTCGAGGGAAAGCCACAGATCCCTTGATCCACGCGAAGGGAAGCGTGACACTGCTGCTACAGCTCGGAGGAAAGCGCACGTGCATGCCCCCACTCGAGTCGAGGACTGACTCCCTGGGGAGACTCCAGAAGTACCCCAAGATCCATGTAAGCACTGGAGAGGAATCCTCAGGTTCCGGCACCGACTCCACACAAATCTTAGGCCCCGCATCGACGGGAGAGGAATCCGACAGGCCCCTGGCAACTCGCATGGGACTGGCCTTTCCTGAGGCCAACAGAGCGGGTCCCTGAGGTCCCCGTCGTAAGTCGAGAGCACCTGCCGCAACTCGAGAACATCCAGGAGGTTCTCCCCTGCAGGCGAGATGAGGCCAATTTCTGCTGAGGCATATCGAGGCTAATCACACCTAAAACTCTGGAACTTACAAAGGGTCCTTCACACGCTTGCTGCAACTCAAGAAGTTCCCGACATACCCGTCTCCACTCGAGAGGAAGCACAAGAGTCCCGCCCACATACAGAGGAGCCCCGTTTCCATCTCCTAGCTCGATAGGAGGATCCTTTTCCTGCGTGCTCCTGAAAGAATTCCAGGCGTTCCCGTCGCATCTCAAGAGCAGGCGCTCTCCACAGGAAAGGCGAGAGGAACTCCAGGGTCGTGCCACCATTCCCAGAGTCCCCCAGATGTCTCAGTCCATTCCAGGGAAACCAGTTTTCCCTGCACTGCCTCGACTTTCAAGCCGAGGATCGACTCACACCACGGTGGCACGTGGGACAGCCCTGTGGGAAAGCCTCGTGGGAAAGCCTGCTGCGAAAACCTGGAGTTAAAGCCACAGATTTCTTCATCCACGCGAAGGGAAGCATGACACTGCTGCTACAGCTCGGGAGGAAAGTGCACGTGAATGACCTAAGTCGAGACGAGGACTGAATCCCCGGTGGAGGCTCCAGAAGTACCCAAGATCCATGTCAGCACTGGAGAGGAATCCTCAAGTTCCGGCACCGACTCCACACAAGGTGTTAGGCCCCGGCATCGACGGGAGAGGAATCCGGAGAGGCCCCCGAGCAATTCGCATGGGGACTGGCCTTTCCTGAGGCCACCAGAGCGGGTCCCTGAGGTCCCCGTCGTAAGTCGAGAGCACCGGCCGCAACACGAGAAAATCCAGGAGGTTCTCCCCTCCAGGAGAGATGAGGCCCATTTCCGCTGAGGATCTCGAGGCGAAACACACCTAACGTCGAGAACTTCCAAAGGGTCCTTCACACCCTTGCTTCAACTCAAGAAGTTCCCCGAAATACCCGTCTCAACTCGAGAGGAAGCACGAGAGTCTCGACCACATCCAAGGAGCCCCGATTCCGCCTCGTAGCTCGAGAGGAGGGATACTTTCCCTGTGTGGTCAGGAAAGAATTCCCGTCATTCCCGTCGCATCTCAAGAGGAGGCGATATCCACAGGAAAAGCGAGAGGAACTTCACGGTCGTGCCACCATTCCCAGAGTCCCCCAGGTGTCTCAGTCCATTCCAGGGAAACCTGTTTTCCCTTCACTGCCTCGACTTTCAAGCAGAGGATCGACTCACACCACGGTGGCACTTGAAACAGCCCTGTGGGAAAGCCTCGTGGGAAAGCCTCGAGGGAAAGCCACAGATTCCTTGATCCACGCGAAGGGAAGCGGGACACTGCTGCTACAGCTCAGGAGGAAAGCGCACGTGCATGCCCCCACTCCAGACGAGGACTGACTTCCCAGGGGAGACTCCAGAAGTACCCCAAGATTCATGTCAGTACTGGAGCGGAATCCTCAGGTTCCGGCACCGACTCCACACAAGGACTTAGGCCCGGCATCGACGGGAGAGAAATCCCGAAAGGATCCCAAGCAACTCGAATGGGGACTGGCCTTTCCTGAGGCCTCCAGAGGGGGTCCCTGTGGTCCCCGTCGCAAGTCGAGAGCACCTGCCGCAAGTCGAGAAAATCCAGGAGGTTGTCCCCTCCAGGCGAGATGAGGCCCATTTCCGCTGAGGCGACTCAAGGCTAATCACACCTAACCTCTGGAACTTCCAAAGGGTCCTTCACAGCCTTGCTGCAACTCAAGAAGTTCCCCGACATACCCGTCTCCAGTCAAGGGGAAGCACGAGAGTCCCGCCCACATCCAGAAGAGCCCCGTTTCCGCCTCCTAGCTCGAGAGGAGGTATCATTTCATTTGGTGGTCGGCAAAGAATTCCCGGCGTTCCCGTCGCATCTCAAGAGGAGGCGCTCTCCACAGGAAAGGCGAGAGGAACTCCAGCGTCGTGCCACCATTTCCAGAGTCCCCAAGATGTCTCAGTCCATTCCAGGGAAACCTGTTTTCCCTGCACTGCCTCGACTTTTCAAGCCGAGGATCGACATCGACACACACCACGGTGGCACGTGGAACAGCCCTTTGGGAAAGCCTCGAGGGAAAGGCACAGATTCCTTGAACCATGCGAAGAGAAGCGTGACACTGCTGCTACAGCTCGGGAGGAAAGCGTACGTGCAGGCGCCCACTCGGGACGAGGACACACTCCCCTGGGGAGACTCCAGAAGTACCCCAAGATCCATGTCAGCACTGGAGAGGAATCCTCAGGTTCCGGCACCGACTCCACACAAGGTCTTAGGCTCCGGTATCGAAGGGAGAGGAATCCGAGAGGCCCCCGGCGCAACTCGCATGTTTACTGGCCTTTCCTGAGGCCACCAGAGCGGGTCCCTGTGTTCCCCGTCCTAAGTCCAGAGCACCTGCCGCAACTTGAGAAAATCCAGGAGGTTCTCCGTTCCAGGCGAGATGAGGCCCATTTCCGCTGAGCTGTTTCAAGGCTAATCACACCTAACCTCTGGAACTTACAAAGGGTCCTTCACACCCTTCCTGCAACTCAAGAAGTTCCCGGACATACCCGTCTCCACTCGAGAGGAAGCACGAGCGTCCCGCCCACATCCAGAGGAGCCCCGTTACCGCCTCCTAGCTCGAGAGGAGGGATCCTTTCCCTGCAGGGTCGGGAAAAGAATTCCTGGCGTTCCCGTGGCATCTCAAGAGGCAGCGCTCTCCACATGAAAGGCGAGAGGGAATCAAGGGTCGTGGCACCATTCCCAGAGTCCCCCAGATGTCTCAGTCCATTCCAGGGAAACCAGTTTTCCCTGCACTGCCTGGACGTTCAAGCCGAGGATCGACTCACACCACGGTGGCACGTGGACAGCCATGTGGGAAAGCCTTGTGGGAAAGCCTTGTGGGAAAGCCTCTTGGGAAAGCCTCGAGGGAAAGCCTCTTGGGAAAGCCTCGAGGGAAAGCCACAGATCCGTTGATCCACGCGAAGGGAAGGGTGACACTGCTGCTAAAGCTCGGGAGGAAAGCGCACGTGCATGCCCCCACTCGAGTAGACGACTGACTGCACTGGGATACGCCAGAAGTACCCCAAGATCCATGTCAGCACTGGAGAGGAATCCTCAGGTTCCAGCACCGACTCCACACGAGATCTTAGGCCCCGACATCGACGGGAGAGGAATCCCGACAGGACCCCAAGCAACATGCATGGGGACTGGCCTTTCCTGAGGCCAACACAGCGGGTCCCTGAGGTCACCGTCGTAAGTTGAGAGCACCTCCCGCAACTCGAGAATATCCAGGACGTTCTCCCCTCCAGGCGAGATTAGGCCCATTTCCACTGATGCGTCTCGAGTCTAATCACATCTAACATCTGGAACTTCCACAGGGTCCTTCACACCCTTGCTGCCACTCAAGAATTTCCCCGACATACCCGTCTCCACTCGAGAGGAAGCACGAGAGTCCCTCCCACATCCAGAGGAGCCCCGTTTCACCGCCTAGCCCGAGAGGTGGGATTCTTTCCCTGAGTGGTCGGGAAAGAATTCCCGGCGTTCCCGTCGCATCTCAAGAGGAGGCGCTCTCCACAGGAAAGGCGAGAGGAACTCCAAGGGTCGTGTCACCAATCCCAGAGTCCCCCAGATGTCTCAGTCCATTCCAGGGAAACCTGTTTCCCTGCACTGCCTCGACTTTCAAGCCGAGGATCGACTCACACCACTGTGGCACGTGGGACAGCCCTGTGGGAAAGCCTCGTGGGAAAGCCTCGTTGGAAAGCCTCGAGAGAAAGCCCCTGATCCCTTGATCCACGCGAAGGGAAGCACGACACTGCTGCTACAGCTCGGAAGGAAAGCGCACGTGCATGCCGCTACTCGAGACGAGGACTGACTCCCCTTGGAGACTCCAGAAGTACACCAAGATCCATGTCAGCACTGAGAGGAATCCTCACGTCCGGCACTGACTCCACACAAGGTCTTAGGCCCCAGCATCAACGGGAGAGGAATCCCGAGAGGCCCCCGAGCAACTCGCATGGGGACTGGACTTTCCTGTGGCCACCAGAGCGGGTCCTTGAAGTCCCCGTCGTAAGTCGAGAGCACCTGCCGCAACTCGAGAAAATCCAGGAGGTTCTCCCCTCCAGGTGAGATGAGGCCCATTTCCGATGAGGCGTTTCGAGGCTAATCACACCTAACCTCTGGAACTTCCACAGGGTCCTTCACACCCTTGCTGCAACTCAAGAAGTTCCCTTACATACCGGTCTCCACTCGAGAGGAAGCACGATAGTCCCGCCCACATCCAGAGGAACCCCGTTCTGCCTCCTAGCTTGAGAGGAGGGATCCTTTTCCCTGCCTGGTCGGGAAAGAATTCCCGCGTTCCCGTCGCATCTCAAGAGGAGGCGCTCTCCACAGGAAAGGCGAGAGGAACTCCTGGTCGTGCCACCATTCCAGAGTCCCCCAGATGTTTCAGTCCATTCCAGGGAAACCTGTTTTCCCTGCACTGCCTCGACTTTCAAGCTGAGGAATCGACTCACACCACTGTGGCACGTGGGACAGCCCTGTGGGAAAGCCTCGTGGGAAAGCCTCGTTGGAAAGCCTCGAGAGAAAGCCCCTGACCCCTTGATCCACGCAAAGGGAAGCGTGACACTGCTGCTTCAGCTCGGGAGGAAAGCGCACGTGCATTCCCCCACTCGAGACGACGACTGACTCCCCTGGGGAGACTCCAGAAGTACCCCAAGATCCATGTCAGCACTGGAGAGGAATGCTCAGGTTCCGGCACCTACTCCACACAAGATCTTAGCCCCGGCATAGACGGGAGTGGAATCCTGAGAGGCCCCCGAGCAATTCACAAGGGGACTGGCCTTTCCTGAGGCCACCAGAGCGGGTCCCTGAGTCCCCGTCGTAAGTCCGAGAGCACCTGCCGCAACTCGAGAAAAATCCAGGAGGTTCGTCCCCTCCAGGCGAGATGAGGCCCATTTCCGCTTAGGCGTCTCCAGGCTAATCACATCTAACATCTGGAACTTCCAAAGGGTCCTTCACACCCTTGCTGCAACTCAAGAAGTTCCCCGACATACCCGTCTCCACTCGAGAGGAAGCACGAGAGTCCCGCCCACATCCAGAGGAGCCCCGTTTCAGCCTCCTAGCTCGAGAGGAGGGATCCTTTCCTTGCGGTGCTCTGGAAAGAATTCCCGGTCGTTCCCGTCGCATCTCAAGAGGAGGCGCTCTCAACCGGAAAGGCGAGAGGAACTCCTGGGTCGTGCCACCATTCCCAGATCCCGCAGATGTCTAGTCCATTCCAGGGAAACCTGTTTTCCCTGCACTGCCTCGACTTTCAAGCCGAGGATCGACTCACACCACGGTGGCACGTGGGACAGCCCTGTGGGAAAGGAAAGCCTCGAGGGAAACCCCTGATCCCTTGATCCACGCAAAGGAAGCGTGACACTGCTGCTTCAGCTCGGGAGGAAAGCGCACGTGCATTCCCCCACTCGAGACGACGCTGACTCCCGTGGGAGACTCCAGAAGTACCCCAAGATCCATGTCAGCACTGGAGAGGAATGCTCAGGTTCTGGCACCTACTCCACACAAGATCTTTGCCCCGGCATCGACGGGAGAGGAATCCCGAGAGGCCCGAGAGCAACTCGCATGGGGACTGGCCTTTCTTGAGGCCACCAGAGCGGGTCCCTGAGGTCCCCGTCGTAAGTCGAGAGCACCTGCCGCAACTCGAGAAAATCCAGGAGGTTCTCCCCTCCAGGCGAGATGAGGCCCATTTCCGCTGAGGCGTCTCGAGGCTAATCACACCTAACCTCTGGAACTTCCAAAGGGTCCTTCACACCCTTGCTGCAACTCAAGAAGTTCCCCGACATACCCGTCTCCACTCGAGAGGAAGCACGAGTGTCCCACCCACATCCAGAGGAGCCCTGTTTCCGCCTCATAGCTCGAGAGCATTGATCCTTTCCCTGCATGGTCGGAAAAGAATTCACGGCGTTTCCAACGCATCTTAAGTGGAGGCGCTCTCCACAGGAAAATAGAGAGGACTCCAGGGTCGTGCCACCATTCCCAGAGTCCCCCAGATGTCTCAGTCCATTCCAGGGAAACCTTTATTCCCTGCACTGCCTCGACTTTCAAACGAGGATCGACTCACACCACAGTGGCACGTGGGACAGCCCTGTGGAAAGCCTCGTGGGAAAGCCTCGAGGGAAAGCCACAGATCCCTTGATCCATGCGAAGGGAAGCGTGACACTGCTGCTACAGATCGGGAGGAAAGCGCACGTGCATGCCCCCAGTGGAGTAGCGACTGACTGCCCTGAGAGACTCCAGAAGTACACCAAGATCCATGTCAGCACTGCAGAGGAATCCTCAGGTTCCAGCACCGACTCCACACAAGATCTTAGGCACCGGCATCGAAGGGAGAGGAATCCCGAGAGGCCCCGAGCAACTCGCATGGGGACTGGCCTTTCCTGAGGCCTCCAGAGCGGGTCCCTGAGGTCCCCGTCGTAAGTTGAGAGCACCTGCCGCAACTCGAGAAAATCCAGGAGGTTCTCCCCTCCAGGCGAGATGAGGCCCATTTCCGCTGAGGCGTCTCGAGGCTAATCACATCTAACATCTGGAACTTCCAAAGGGTCCTTCACACCCTTGCCTGCAACTCAAGAAGTTCCCCGACATACCGTCTCC
>NW_017195646.1:0-8831 GCF_001704415.2 Capra hircus
GCTTTCGCCTCGAGCTTTCCCACCAGGCTTTCCCACGAGGCTTCCCACAGCGCTGTCCCACGTGCCACCGTGTGAGTCGATCCTCGGCTTGAAGTTGAGGCAGTGCAGGGAAAACAGGTTTCCCTGGAATGGACTGAGACATCTGGGGGACTCTGGGAATGGTGGCACGACCCTGGAGTTCCTCTCGCCTTTCCTGTGGGAGAGCCCCTGCTCTTCAGATGCGACGGGAACGCCGGGAAATTCTTTCCCGACCACGCAGGGAAAGGATCGCTACTCTCGAGCTAGGAGGTGGAAACGGGGCTCCTCTGGATTGGGCGGGACTCGAGTGCTTCCTCTCGAGTGGGAGACGGGTATGTCGGGGAACTTCTTGAGTTGCAGCAAGGTGTGAAGGACCTGTTGGTAGTTCCAGAGGTTAGGTTGATTAGCCTCGAGACGCCTCAGCGGAAATGGGCCACATCTCGCCTGCAGGGGAGAACATCCTGGATTTTCTCCAGTTGCGCAGGTGATCTCGACTTACCACGGGGACCTCAGGGACCCGCTCTGGTGGCCTCAGGAAAGGCCAGTCCCCATGCGAGTTCTCGCGGGCCTCTCAGGATTCCTTCTCCCGTCGATGCCGGGCCTAAGACCTTGTGTGGAGTCGGTGCAGGAATCTGAGGATTCCTCTCCAGTGCTGACATGGATCTTGGGGTACTTCTGGAGTCTCCCCAGCAGACTCAGTCCTCGTCTCGATTGGGGCATGCACGTGTGATTTCCTCCCGAGCTGTAGCAGCAGTGTCGCGCTTCCCTTCTTGTGGATCATGGGATCTGTGGCTTTCCCTCGAGGCTTTCCCCGAGGCTTTCCCACGAGCTTTTCCCACAGGGCTGTCCCACGTGCCACCGTGGTGTGAGTCGATCCTCGGCTGTGAAAGTCGAGCAGTGCAGGAAAGACAGGTTTCCCGTGGAATGGACTGAGACATCTGGGGGCTCTGGGAATGGTGGCACGACCCTGGAGTTCCTCTCGCTTTCCTGTGAGAGCAGCCTCCTCTTGAGATGCGACGGGAACGGGAATTCTTTCCGACCACGCAGGGAAAGGATCCTCCTCTCGAGCTAGGAGGCGGAAACGGGCTCCTCTGGATGTGGCGGGACTCTCGTGCTTCCTCTCGAGTGGATGACGGGTATGTCGGCGGAACTTCTTGAGTTGCAGCAAGGGGTGTGAAGGACCCTTGTGGAAGTTCCAGATGTTAGGTGTGATTAGCCTCGAGAAGCCTCAGGGAAATGGCCTCATCTCGCTGGAGGGAGAACCTCCTGGATTTTCTCGAGTTGCGGCAGGTGCTCGTCGACTTACGACGGGGACTCCAGGGACCCGCTCTGGTGCCTCAGGAAAGGCCAGTCCCCATGCGAGTTGCTGCGGGTGCCTCTCGGGATTCCTCTCCCTCGATGCGGGGCCTAAGACCTTTGTGGAGTCGGTGCCGGAACCTGAGGATTCCTCCATGTGCTGACATGGATCTTGGGTACTTCTGGAGTCTCCCCAGGAGAGTCAGTCCTCGTTCTGGATGGGGGCATGCACGTGTGGCTTTCCTCCCGAGCTGTAGCAGCAGTGTCGCGCTTCCCTTCGCGTGATCAAGGGATCTGTGGCTTTCCTCAGGCTTCCCACGAGGCTTTCCCACGAGGCTTTCCCATCGGCTGTCCACATGCCACCGTGGTGTGAGTCGATCCTCGCTTGAAAGTCGAGGCAGTGCAGGGAAAACGGTTTCCCTGGAATGGACTGAGACATATGGGGGACTCTGGAATGGTGCACGACCCTGGAGTCCTCTCGCCTTTCCTGTGGAGAGCGCCCTCTTGAGATGCGACGGGAACGCCGGGAATTCTTTCCCACCAGCAGGGAAAGGATCCTCCTCTCGAGCTAGGAGCGGAAACGGGTCTCCTCTGGATGTGGGCGGGACTCTCGTGCTTCCTCTCGAGTGGAGACGGGTATGTCCGGGGAACTTCTTGAGTTGCAGCAAGGGTGTGAAGGACCCTTTGGAAGTTCCAGATGTTAGATGTGATTAGCCTCGATACGCCTCAGCGGAAATGGGCCTCATCTCGCCTGGAGTTGAGAACCTCCTGGATTTTCTCGAGTTGCGGCAGGTGCTCTCGACTTACGACGGGACCTCAGGGACCCGTTCTGGTGGCCTCAGGAAAGGCCAGTCCCCATGCGAGTTGCTCGGGCCTCTCGTGATTCCTCTCCGTCGATACCGGGCCTAAGACCTTGTGTGGAGTGGTGCTGAACCTGAGGATTCCTCTCCAGTGCTGACATGGATCTTGGAGTACTTCTGGATTCTTCCCAGGGGAGTCAGTCCTCGTCTCGAGTTGGGGGCATTCACGTGCGCTTTCTCCCGAACTGTAGCAGCAGTGTCGCGCTTCCCTTCCCGTGGATCAAGGGATCTGTGGCTTCCCTGAGGCTTTCCCGAGGCTTTCCCACGAGGCTTTCCCACAGGGCTGTCCCACGTGCCACCGTGGTGTGAGTGGATCCTCGCTTCAACATCGAGGCAGTGCAGGGAAAACTGGTTTCCCTGGAATGGACTGAGACATCTGGGGACTCTGGGAATGGTGGCACGACCTGGAGTTCCTCTCGCCTTTCGATGGAGAGCGCCTCCTCTTGAGATGCGACGGGAAGCGGGAATTCTTTCCCACCAGCAGGTAAAGGATCCCTCCTCTCGAGGTAGGAGTCGGAAACGGGTCTCCTCTGGATGTGGGCGGGACTCTCGTGCTTCTTCTCGAGTGGAGACGGGTATGTCGGGGAACTTCTTGAGTTGCAGCAAGGGTGTGAAGGACCCTTTGGAAGTTCCAGATGTTAGATGTGATTAGCCTGGAGAGGCCTCAGCGGAATTGGCCTCATATCGCCTGGAGGGGAGAAACTCCTGGATTTTCTCCAGTTGCGGCAGGTGCTCTCTTCTTACGACGGGGACCTCAGGGACCCGTCTGGTGCCCTCAGGAAAGGCCAGTCCCCATGCGAGTTGCTTGGGGCCTCTCGGGATTCCTCTCCCGTCGATGCCGGGGCCTAAGACCTTGTGTGGAGTCGGTGCCGGAACCTGAGGATTCCTCTCCAGTGCTGACATGGATCTTGGGAACTTCTGGAGTCTCCCCAGGTAAGTCAGTCCTCGTCTCGAGTGGGGCATGCACGTGCGCTTTCTCCCGAGATTTAGCAGCAGTGTCACGCTTCCCTTCGCGTGGATCAAGGGATCTGTGGCTTTCCCTCGAGGCTTTCCACGAGGCTTTCCCACGAGGCTTTCCCACAGGGCTGTCCCACGTGCCACCGTGGTGTGAGTCGATCTCGCGTGAAAGTCGAGGCAGTGCAGGGAAAACAGGTTTCCCTGGAAAGGACTGAGATATCTGGGGGACTCTGGGAATGGTGGCACGACCCTGGAGTTCCTCTCGCCTTTCCTGTGGAGAGCGCCTCCTCTTGAGATGCGACGGCAACGCCGGGATTTCTTTCCCGACCACGCAGGCAAGGATCCTCCTCTCGAGCTAGGAGGCGGAAACGGGGCTCCTCTGCATGTGGGCGAGACTCTCGTGCTTCCTCTCGAGTGGAGACGGGTATGTCAGGGAACTTCTTGAGTTGCAGCATGGGTGTGAAGGACCCTTTGGAAGTTCCAGATGTTAGGTGTTATTAGCCTCGAGAAGCCTCCACGGAAATGGGCCTCATCTGCCTGGAGGGTGTACCTCCTGGATTTTCTCGAGTTGTGGCAGGTGCTCTCGACTTACGACGGGGACCTCAGCGACCCGCTCTCGTGGCCTCATGAAAGGCCAGTCCCCATGCGAGTTGCTCGGGTTCTCTGGGATGCCTCTCCGTCGATGCTGGGCGTAAGACCTTGTGTGGAGTCAGTGCCGGAACCTGAGGATTCCTCTCAGTGCCGGAACCTGAGGATTCCTCTCCAGTGCTTACATGGATCTTGGGGAACTTCTGGAGTCTGCCCAGGGGAGTCAGTCCTTTCTCGAGTAGGGGCAGGCACGTGCGCTTTCCTCCCGAGCTGTAGCAGCAGTGTCGCGCTTCCATTCGCGTGGATCAAGGGATCTGTGGCTTTCCCTCGAGGCTTTCCCACAGGCTTTCCCACGAGGCTTTCCCACAGGGCTGTCCCACGTGCCACCGTGGTGTGAGTCGATCCTCGCTTGAAAGTTGAGGCAGTGCAGGGAAAACAGGTTTCCCTGGAATGGACTGAGACATCTGGGGGACTCTGGGAATGGTGGCACGACCCTGGAGTTCCTCTCGCCTTTCCTGTGGAGAGCCCCTGCTCTTGAGATGCGACGGGAACGCCGGAAATTCTTTCCCGACCACGCAGGGAAAGGATCGCTACTCTCGAGCTAGGAGGCGGAAACGGGGCTCCTCTGGATGTGGGCGGGACTCGGTGCTTCCTCTCGAGTGGAGACGGGTATGTCGGGGAACTTCTTGAGTTGCAGCAAGGGTGTGAAGGACCTGTTGGTAGTTCCAGAGGTTAGGTGTGATTAGCCTCGAGACGCCTCAGCGGAAATGGGCCACATCTCGCCTGAGGGGAGAACATCCTGGATTTTCTCCAGTTGCGGCAGGTGATCTCGACTTACACGGGGACCTCAGGGACCCGCTCTGGTGGCCTCAGGAAAGGCCAGTCACCATGCGAGTTGCTCGGGGGCCTCTCGGATTCCTCTCCGTCGTTGCTGGGGCCTAAGACCTTGTGTGGAATCAGTTCCGGAACCTGAGGTTTCCTCTCCAGTGCTGACATGGAACTTATGGTACTTCTGGAGTCTCCCAGGGGAGTCAGTCCTCGTCTCGATGGGGGCATGCACGTGCGCTCTCCTCCCGAGCTGTAGCAGCAGTGTCGCGCTTCCCTTCGCGTGGATCAAGGGATCAGGGGCTTTCCCTCGAGGCTTTCCCACGAGCCTTTCCCACGAGGCTTTCCCACAGGGCTTTCCCACGTGGACCCTGGTGTGAGTTGATCCTCGGCTTGAAAGTCGAGGCAATGCAGGGAAAACAGGTTTCCCTGGAATGGACTGAGACATCTGGGGACTCTGGGAATGGTGGCACGACCCTGGAGTTCCTCTCGCCTTTCCTGTGGAGAGCGCCTCCTCTTGAGATGCGACGGGAACGCCGGAATTCTTTCCCGAACACGCAGGGAAAGGATCCCCCTTCGAGCTAGGAGGCGGAAACGGGGCTCCTCTGGATGTGTGCGGAATCTCGTGCTTCCTCTCGAGTGGAGACGGGTATTTCGGGGACTTCTTGAGTTGCAGCAAGGGTGTGAAGGACCCTTTGGAAGTTCCAGATGTTAGGTGTTATTAGCCTCGAGAAGCCTCAGTGGAAATGGGCCTCATCTACCTGGAGGGGTGTACCTCCTGGATTTTCTCGAGTTGTGGCAGAGGCTCTCGACTTACGACGGGGACCTCAGCGACCCGCTCTGTGGCCTCAGGAAAGGCCAGTCGCCATGCGAGTTGCTCGGGTTCTCTCGGGATTCCTCTCCGTCGATGCTGGGACCTAAGACCTTGTGTGGAGTCAGTGCCGGAACCTGAGGATTCCTCTCCAGTGCTGGAACCTGAGGATTCCTCTCCAGTGCTGACATGGACTTGGGTACTTCTGGAGTCTACCCAGGGAGTCAGTCTTCGTCTCGAGTGGGGCATGCACGTGCGCTTTCCTTCCGAGCTGTAACAGCATTGTCGCGCTTCCCTTCGCATGGATCAAGGATCTGTTGCTTTCCCTCGAGGCTTTCCCACGAGGCTTTCCCACGAGGCTTTCCCACAGGGCTGTCCACGTGCCACCTTGGTGTGAGTCGATCCTCGGCTTGAAAGTCGACGCAGTGCAGGGAAAACAGGTTTCCCTGGAATGGACTGAGACATCTGGGGGACTCTGGGAATGGTCGCACGACCCTGGAGTTCCTCTCGCCTTTCCTGTGGAGGGCGCCTCCTCTTGAGATGCGACGGGAACGCCGGGAATTTTTCCCGACCACTCAGGGAAAGGATCCCTCCTCTCGAGCTAGGAGGCGTAAAAACGGCTCCTCTGCATGTGGGCGGGACTCTCGTGCTTCCTCTCGAGTGGAGACTAGTATGTTGGGGAACTTCTTGAGTTGCAGAAAGGGTGTGAAGAACCCTGTGGAAGTTCCAGAGGTTAGTTTTGATTGGCCTCGAGATGCCTCAGCAGAAATGGGCCTTATCTTGCCTGGAGGGAGAACCTCCTGGATTATCTCGAGTTGCGCAGGTGCTCTCGACTTACGATGGGACCTCAGGGACCCGCTCTGGTGGTCTCAGGAAAGGCCAGTCCCATTGCAAGTTGCTCGGGAGCCTCTCGTGATGTCTCTCCAGTCGATGCCTGGGCCTAAGACCTTGTGTGGAGACGGTGCCGGAACCTGAGCATTCCTCTCCAGTGCTGACTTGGATCTTGGGGTACTTCTGGAGACTCCCAGGGGAGTCAATCCTCGTCTCGAGTGGGGGCATGCACGTGTGCTTTCTTTCCGAGATTTAGCACCAGTGTCACGCTTCCCTTCGCGTGGATCAAGGGATCGGTGGCTTTCCCTCGAGGCTTTCCCACGAGGCTTTCCCACGAGGCTTTCCTACAGGGCTGTCCACGTGCCACCGTGGTGTGAGTCGATACTCAGCGTGAAAGCCGAGGCAGTGCAGGGAAAACAGGTTTCCCTGGAATGGACTGAGACATCTGGGGGACTCTGGGAATGGTGGCACGACCCTGGAGTTCCTCTCGCCTTTCCTGTGGACAGCGCCTCCTCTTGAGATGCGACGGCAACGCCGGGAATTCTTTCCCGACCACGCAGGGCAAGGATACCTCCTCTCGAGCTAGGAGGCGGAAACGGGGCTCCTCTGGATGTGGGCGGACTCTCGTGCTTCCTCTCGAGTGGAGACGGGTATGTCGGGGAACTTCTTGAGTTGCAGCAAGGGTGTGAAGGACCCTTTGGAAGTTCCAGATGTTAGGTGTTATTAGCCTCGAGAAGCCTCAGCGGAAATGGGCCTCATCTGCCTGGAGGGGTGTACCTCCTGGATTTTCTCGAGTTGCGGCAGGTGCTCTCGACTTACGACGGGGACCTCAGCGGACCCGCTCTTGTGGCCTCATGGAAAGGCCAGTCCCCATGCGAGTTGCTCGGGGCCTCTCAGGATTCCTCTCCCGTCGATGCTGGAGCCTAAGACCTTGTGTGGAGTCAGTGCCGGAACCTGAGGATTCCTCTCCAGTGCCGGAACCTGAGGATTCCTCTCCAGTGCCGGAACCTGAGGATTCCTCTCCAGTCCCGACATGGATCTTGTGGTACTTCTGGAGTCTCCCCAGGGGCGTCAGTCCTCGTGTCGAGTGGGGGCCTGCAGATGCGATTTCCTCCCGAGCTCTACGCAGCAGTTTCACACTTCCCTTCGTGTGGATCAAGGGATTTGTGGCTTTCCCTCGAGGCTTCCCTACGAGGCTTTCCCACGAGGCTTTCCCACGAGGCTTTCCCACAGGGCTCTCCTACGTGCCACCGTGGTGTGAGTCGATCCTCGCTTGAAAGTCGAGGCAGTGCAGGGAAAACAGGTTTTCCCTGGAATGGACTGAGACATCTGGGGGACTCTGGGAATGCAGTGGCACGACCCTGAAGTTACCTCTCGCCTTTCCTGTGGAGAGCGCCTCCTCTTGAGATGCGACGGGAATGCCGGGAATTCTTTCCCGACAACGCAAGGAAAGGATCCCTCCTCTCGAGCTAGGAGGCGGAAACGGGGCTCCTCTGGATGTGGGCGGGACTCTCGTGCTTCCTCTCGAGTGGAGACGGGTATGTCGGGGAACTTCTTGAGTTGCAGCAAGGGTGTGAAGGACCAGTTGGAAGTTCCAGAGGTTAGGAGTGATTTGCCTCGAGACGCCTCAGCGGAAATGGGCCTCATCTCGCCTGCAGGGGAGAACCTCCTGGATTTTCTCCAGTTGCGGCAGGTGCTCTCGACTTACGACGGGGACCTCAGGGACCCGCTCTGGTGGCCTCAGGAAAGGCCAGTCCCCATGCGAGTTCTCGGGGGCCTCTCGGTGATTCCTCTCCCGTCGATGCCGGGCCTAAGACCTTGTGCGGAGTCGGTGCCGGAACCTGAGGATTCCTCTCCAGTGCTGACATGGATCTTGGGGTACTTCTGGAGTCTCCCCAGGGAGTCAGTCCTCGTCTCGAGTGGGGGCATGCACGTGCGCTTTCCTCCCGAGCTGTAGCAGCATTGTCATGCTTCCCTTCGCGCGATCAAGGGATCAGGGCTTTCCCTTGAGGCTTTCCCACGAGGCTTTCCCACGAGGATTTCCCACATGGCTTTCCCACGTGCCACCTTGGTGTGACTCGATCCTCGGCTTGAAAGTCGAGGCAGTGCAGGGAAAAACGGTTTCCCTGGAATGGACTGAGACATCTGGGGACTCTGGGAATGGTGGCACCACCCTGGAGTTCCTCTCGCCATTCCTGTGGAGAGCGACTGCTCTTGAGGTGCGACGGGAACGCCGGGAATTCTTTCCCGGCCACTCAGGGAAGGGTTCCCTCCTCTAGAGCAAGGAAGCGGAAACGGGCTCCTCTGAATGTGGGCGGGACTCTCGTGCTTCCTCTCAAGTGGAGACGGGTATGTCGGGGAACTTCTTGAGTTGCAGCAAGGTGTGAAGGACCCTTTGGAAGTTCCAGAGGTTAGGTGTGATTAGTCTCGATACGCCTCAGGGGAAATGGGCCTCATCTCGCCTGGAGGGGAGAACCTCCTGGATTTTCTCGAGTTGCGGTAGGTGCTCTCGAATTACGACGGGGACATCAGGGACCCGCTCTGGTAGCCACAGGAAAGGCCAGTCCCCATGCGAGTTGCTCGGGGTCCTCTCAGGATTCCTCTTTCCGTCGATGCCGGGGCCTAAGACCTCTTGGTGGAGTCCG
>NW_017195647.1:0-8830 GCF_001704415.2 Capra hircus
TGTGAGTTTGTTCTAATAAAGGGGAGGGAAGTCAGTCAAAGCACAACATGGAATCTAGAAGGATGGTACTGACGAGTCTGTTCACAGAGCAGCAATGGAGGTGCAGACATAGAGAACAGACTTACAGACGAGGGTGGGGAACAAGAGGGAGAGGGTGAGATGAATGGAGAGAGCAGCATGGATGCAGGTACACCCAACCTTTGTAAATAGACAACCAATGGGAATTTGCTGTATGATTCAGGGAACTCAAACTGGGGCTCAGTAGTAACCTAGAGAGGTGGGAATGCGTGCGAGGTGGGAGGGAGATTCCAGAGCAAGAGGACATAGGTACACCTATGGTCAATTCATGTGGATGTATGACAAATCAAACCAATATTGTAAAGCAATGATCAATCAACTAAAAAGAAATAACTGTTTAAAAAAAATATGAACATACACACAAACTTTGCAACAAGGTAACTCCATTTTAAAAACTATTGAAATTTTAGAAAACTACAAACGTTCTCCATGACCTTCGGTCTGGTGATCAGGTCTAACATACACAAAACAAGCCAACTTACCCAATTATGAATACAAATGAGTTAACACATTGCCTTTTATCATTTCATACATTTACCCTGTGGAGGACCTTACTCGAGAGAACCAAAAAGAAACTGCTAAATGAACCACGGACCACCCACCCTGGCCAGGCAACAGAGAAAAGAAAACACTTGCAGGAGTCATCTCACAACAGGAGGTCCTGGGAAGGAACAAGGAACGAACAAGCTACCACCAACCAGAATTCTGGAGAGGTCAGGAGATGGGAGGCTCCAGTTCAGAGGTCCTACCAACCTCCAGGATGCACTTCGCTGGAATCCATCTCGGCTGAGTGATGCGTGTGCCCCCAAGAAGGATCCCAATTCAGAATGCCTGGCAAGAGACAAACCAGAAATGAACCCCGATGACCATAAAACCTGAGAGTGCGAGCCACGTGACAGAGTGGTTCTCTCCGTTTCCCTCACCCTCCTGCCCTCCACCCGGCAGCCCTTCCCAATGAAGCCTCTCGCTTGGACAGCACTCCTCTCCTCAGACAACTCATTGCCCAGTGTCAGACAAGAACTCACTCTCAAGCCCTGGAAGGGAACCCCCTTCCTTCATCAAAAGCAATATCCAGGAGAAAAGAGCTTCCAAACGCTATCTTGCAGAGAAGGAAATCAGACAAGGCAATGGCAGCCCGCTCCAGTACCATTGCCTGGAGAATCCCACGGACAGAGGAGCCTGGTAGGCTGCAACCCCGGGGTCACTAAGAGTCGGACACGACTTCACTGAGTGACTTCACTTTCACTTTTCACTTTCATGTACTGGAGGAGGACATGGCAACCCACTCCAGTGTTCTTGCCTGGAGAATCCCAGGGACAGAGGAGCCTGGTAGGCTGCTGTCTATGGGGTCGCGCAGAGTCAGGCACGACTGAAGCGACGTGGCAGCAGCAGCAGAGAAGGAAATGGCACCACCTGCAGTACTCTGGTCTCAGAAATCCTAGGGACAGAGGAGCTTGGTGGGCTACAGTCCCAAAAGCAGGGCATTTCTGACGGGAGGAAACAGTCCCAGGGAAGCTGAGCTGCTCACCAAAGGCCCCAGAGCTTTGGATAGCACACCAGAGCTGTGGCTGAGGATTCCCAGCTGCCATGCCTCTTGATCCTGGCCTCTTTCACTAGATACGTGTGTGGAAAACTAGAATCTCAAATATGCCCTGGTGGTTCCATAGTCAAGAATCCACCTGCCAGTGCTGGAGATGCATGTGCGATCCCTAGGATGGGAAGATGCCACATCCTATGGAGCCCGTGTGCCACAACTGCCGAGCCTGTGCTCTAGATCCTGGAAGCCACGATGCCGAGTTCACATGCCGCAGCCACTGAAGCCCGTGAGCCTGTGCCCCTCAACAAGAGGACACACTGCAGTGAGAAAGCCTGCAAACCACTCGTTATGGCCCATGCTCACCAAAACTAGAGAAAAGCCCACACACAAAGATGCAACACAGCCAACAATCAATAAAACTCTTTTCCTAAACAAAATGCACATCTGACAAAGAAACTGTACTCGAATTGTCCAAGAACACTACAGCAAACAAGCCCATTCATAATTGGTAACGACTGAAATAGACACCTGGCCACTGAGGGTATACTGATAGTAAACTATCATACAAAAAACATACTCAAGATACTGGTGGCGATGCACGCAGAGCCCCCTTTGAAAGACAATCTGACAGTTTTTTTTTTTTTTCAGTAACCACGTGGGACAAGCACTGAATTCTGTGTATGACAAGCGGTGGAAGCCAGGTATCTTACCATTGGAAGGCAAAGTTCCAGATAAACAAAAGGAAACGTTACAATGTCCATGTCGTGGTGGATCAGGTTGGAGACATCATCACAAATTACCTTTAACTGAATATGTTCAAAGGTGAGCTGGAATACATGGAGATATATCTCCATGTATTGTCAGCTGAGCATATTGAGCTCCTACATGTATGTTTTAAATATCATTCTCTAATAAAAGGGAACAGGAAACATCTCCGATGGCCTGGTGGTAAAGAAGCTGCCTACCGATGCAGGGAACACGGGTTCAATTCCTGTGTAGAAGATTCCACACGCCCAGGGGCAATGAAGCCCTTGAACAACTCTTGACGTTTGCATGCTCCAGAGCCCAAGTTCTGCACACAGAGAAAGCACTGCAATGAGAAGCCATGGCACAGCAACTAGAAGGTAGCCTCTGCTCACTACAACTAGACAAAGGAGCAATAAAGACCCAGCACAGTCAAAAATAATGTCATGTTAAAAAAGGACAGTTCTTTGAAGAAATGACTGAGACTAGGGGTGCGACTGTAAATATATGAGCCAGGGTCATCTTCAATTATGAGAAATTAAAGAAACTAAAGACAACTATCAAGCTGTCCAAACGGATACAAATGAATGACGACACAGTGTTATCTGTATACACCAGCAAATAACAATCTGAAAGGGAATTGAAACAAAACAATTCCCCTTCAATCACGTCAACATTAATAAAAGACTTTGCTATGGATGGAATGAGGATGACAAGACTGGCACACTGGAAATGATACATGATTGCTGAAAAATACCCTCAAGCCATGGACAGAGACTCCATAGCGATGACAAGACTTCAGTTGGCAATACCGTGGAATGCATCTGCCATCTGAAATGAAGATTCAATATGAATTACAAAAGGCTGAAAGGTGGCTGCTAAACCACAAAAGATGCCAGCATTCTTGGCCTCCAGAGGAGAATTCAATCCAGGGCAAGTGACGAAGCTTGATGGCTCAGAGGTTTTCTGTGAAAAAGTTTGATTCAAGTAGAAAAGAGATCGAGAGAGCTGCTGACGTAGACATTCAAAGGGGGAAGAAAGAGTACCCCCTGCTAGTCTTTAGCCAGATGTTATACAGCCACTAGCAGTCTGCTAAGGAAAGAAAGACAATGTCTCAGAGAATGGCACCAGGCCCCTCACCCACAGCATGCATTGAGATCACATTGGCAGCAGATGAGTCATCCCAGGCCAGAAAATGATGGACATGAATCTTGAAGAAAGGCAGATTTCCAAGCAAATATATAGTTTCATTCACAGAGGTTAAGAGAACCAGGTATGAGTAAGACAAACCGGTTTGTCGAGTCGTTTCTGAGCCTTAGGGGGAACTGACCTGAAGACATTAACATACCTTAAGACAAACATTTCCATAAGAACAATGCATTGCTTAGTTCAAGGTTTGAGAAAAGTTAAATTCAGGTGGAGCCAGGAGTTGTCATGGCAACACAGAATTTTCAGAGAAACCTTCTTTTACATTTGTATCAAGATGGAGAAAAAAAACCGGCAGCCCTCTTTTGGTCTCCTCCTGCCTCTTAAGAGAGAGAAAAAAACGTCTGACACTTGCAGGTTTATTTTCTCTGTCTGGAGACCCCTGGCCCTTCCTGCCTGTTATCCTCTCCAGGCCTGTAGGAAGCAATACACTCGGCTGCTTGGGAAAAGCGCGCGGGTCTGAGCTGTATGCAAAGGGGTGAAGCGGTAAAACCCTCGGCCCCAAAGGCGAGGCTTTTCTGCGATCGCCATTTCAGTCGGCTCCGAGACTGCAAACAAAGGGCAGAAGACATGGTTCCCTGCTCCGCCGAGTCCGAGTTCCCTTACCTGTGGTCCACAGCCCTGCGCTCTGCTCGCTGGATGCCAATCGACGGGGACCCAGGAGCCCACGAAACGAGCAGTCCCAGCTGCAATGGCGAGCCCTGAGAGCACAACTGGGGACCCCTGGCCCCGAGGCGCCGCCATGTTCACCCGCCCCCAGACCCGCTCCCGTGAGCCGCGCCCCTGACCAGCCGCCCAGGCTCGCCCCGCCCCCGACGCGCGCACGGTGCGCCCCGCCCCCACGCCCCCCTGCCAGGCCAGGCCCGCGGGACCGCGACTGCCTCCAGGGGAAACACAAGGACAAGCAGATCCACCCCACCGAGACAACCCAAGCTTTTTCTCAGCTCATCTGTCTATGATTTAGGGATAAGAAGCAAAGATGACCTAGGACAGCCATGATATTCTATAGAGCCAGACCCTGGCGCGCAGAGGCTTGAAGAGGGCCCGGGAGCGCTGCCTGAAACAGCAAGCCTCTGTAGCATAGCGGTTAGGCAGGCTGGTAAGTCAGGCAGACTAGGGTCTGTAGGTCAGGAGTTCAAGTCCCGGGTTTAACTCTTTCCCTTTTAGGGGGCGGGGGACCACAAGAGGCGGGGCTTAGACCAGAAAAGTTTCTTTTGATTTTAGAGGTTTATTGTGAAGCTTAGGGTTAGGGTTCGGGCAACCCCCAACTCGCTCGGGTTCGGGTTCGGGGTTAGGGTTAGAATTCGGGGAACCCCCCTCTTCTTAGAGTTCGGGTTTGGGTTAGGGTTCAGGTCAGGGTCAGGGTTCAGGTTACGGTTAGGGCTTAAAGTGAGCGCTAATGGGCCCATAGTTCTTTATTAGCCTGCCTGGCGGGCCGAGGCTTGAAGAGTGCCTGGGAGCAGCATGAAACCCGGGGGGCTTTGTTAGCATAGCGGTTAGGCTGACGGCCGAGTAAACATGCAATCTGGCTTTGTGGGTCAGAAGTTCCAGTCCGGGCTTGCCTTTTTTTGCTTTGAGCGGATGGGGGACCGCAAGGGGCGGGCTTAGGCCAGAAAAGTTTCTTTTTCTTTTAGAGTTTTATTGTTAGGGTTAGGGTTAGGGTTAGGGTGCCGGCATCCCCTCAACTTGTTAGGGTTCAGGTTCAGAGTTCGGGTTACGGGAATCCCCTCCCTTCTTAGGGTTTGGATTCGGGTTCGGGTTAGGGTTCAGGGTTCGGGTTTGGGGTTTGGAGTTCAGGGTTTGGGGTTCCGGGTTCGCGGTTCTCGTTTGGGGTTTGGGGTTCCGATTAGGGGTTCAAGGTTCAGCTTAGGGGTTTGGGGTTTGGGGATCAGGTTATGGGTTCTCGGTTCAGATTAGGGGTTTGCAGTTGGGGTTTGGGGTTTGGAGGATCGGGTTAAGGGTTTGGGGTTTGGGGCTCGCGGTTTGAGTTTGGGGCTTGGGTTTGGGGTTTGGGGATCAGGTTAGGGGTTCTCGGATTGGTTTAGAGGTTCGCAGTTGGGGTTTGGGGTTTGAGGTTAGGGTTAGGGGTTTGGGGTTTGAGGTTCACGGTTGGGGTTGGGGATTTGGGATTCGGGTTAGGGGTTTGGGGTTTGGAGTTTGGGATTTGGGTGAGGGGTTCGCGGTTTGGGGTTCCAGTTATGGGTTTGGGGTTTGGGTTGAGGGTTGGGGGTTGGGGATTAGGGGTTCGGTTTCTGGGTTGACGGTTTGGGTTAGGGATTAGGGGTTTAGGATTTGGGTTTGGGGTTTGGGGATTGGGGTTTGAGGTTCCGATTAGGGGTTGAGTATGTGAGGTTTGTGGTTCGGGGTCGAGATTTGAGGTTTGGGGTTTGGGGTTCAGGGGATTGGGTTCATGGTTTGGGGTTGGGGGTGTGAGGTGCAGTTTCGAGTTTTGCTGTTCGGGTTAGGAATTAGGGGTTGGCAGTTCGGGGTTCGGCTTAGAGGTTTGGGGTGTGCGGTTTTGGATTTGAGGTTTGGGGTTCCGGTTAGGGGTTTGGGGTTTGGGGTTCGGGTTAGCAGTTTGGAGTTTGGGTTTGGGGGTTGGGGTTTCGGGGTTTAGGGTTCGGTTTTTGGTGTTTGCGGTTTGGGATTGGGGTTTGGGATTTGGGTTCAGGTTAGGGTTTGCGATTCGGGTTAGGGGTTTGGGGTTCGGGTTCGGGGTGTGGGGTGGGGGTACAGGTTAGGGGTTTGGGTTCAGGGTTTGGGGTTCGGTTTAGGGGTGTGCGGTTTGGGTTTGGGTTTGGGGTTCGGGCTAGTGGTTTGGGGTTCGGGTGGTTCTGGATTGGGGTTCGGAGTTATGGATTCGGGATTTGGGCTACGTGTTTCAGGATTTGCGGTTCGGGGCTTGAGGGTCGGGGTTTGGGTTTGGGGTTTAGGGCTCGGGTTAGGGGTTTGGGTTAGGGTTAGGGGTTCACGGTACGGGTTAGGTGTTTGGGGTTCGGAGTTTGGGGATTGGGTTAGGGGTTTTGAGTTCGGGTAAGGGGTTTGGAGTTCCCTGTTCAGGGTTTGGGGTTTGGCGGTTGGGATAGGGGTTCAGATTCAGGATATGGGGTTTGGGGTTCGGGTACCATGTTTGGGTATGTGGTTCGGGGTTTGGGGTATGTGGTTCATTGTTTGGGGTTTGAAAGCCCTCCTTGCAGGGAGCTAGGTGGCGCCTCCAGTACGGCAGAGCTCTGGCTCTGCTCAGAGCCCCGATCTGGCAGAGTTCCCGTCGCGAGGCTGCTCTGGCCATGGGCGAGCCTTGCCCAGACTTACCTGGCTTTTAGGCTCCCTCCCTAGGAAGGAGCAGGCTGTGTGAGGCTGGGAGACGCCACTGGCGCCTTCCTGGCTTCAGCTCTTCCCCTGCCTTGCCTTTGCACTTAGGTCCCAAGCGTCCTTGAGGAGGGCTCAGGGGCTGGTGGGGTTGCACACTACCAAGGGCTCCAGAAGTTAGAGTTCTGTAGGAGGGATCGAAAGGCAACAGCAGGGCTCCTTCAGCGGTTGCTTGGCCGCCCAGACTCAGCGCCACACGGAGAGCACCAGGGTTCCAAGGGCCCCTGGCTGGGTTTTGCAGCCCCGAACACCCAGAGGCTGACTCACATGGGTGCCTAGAAAGTGTGTGACAGACGTAGGTTCCCCGCCACTCTCCTCCCCAGCAGAGACATGTGCAGGTGGTTGGGGCCTGATCCTGCGTGTCTGGGTTCCCGCCCACAGCCCAACTCAGGGGAAGCAGCCCCTGAGGCAAGACCTGCTGGAGGAGCCCTGCGCCACCGCCTGATTGGCGAGTGCACAGCCAGCAGGGAAGCGAGGCCTCCTCGGGAGAAGAGGAGGCAGCCGAGCCCAGTCAAGAGGAAAGCCCTGCTTGCACGGAGCTAAGTGCGCCTCCAGTACGGCAGAGCTCTAGCTCTGCTCAGAGCCCCGATCTGGCAGAGTACCTGGCGCGAGGCTGCTCTGCCGGGGGCTAGCCTTGCCCAGCTTGCCTTGCTTTTAGGCTGCCTCTCCAGGAAGGAGCAGGCAGCAGGAGCCTGGGAGTCGCCACTGGCGCCTTTCTTGCCTCAGCTCCAATCCTGCCTTGCCTTTGCACTTAGGTCCCAGTCCTCCTTAAGGAGAGCTTAGGGCTGGTGGGTTGCACACTGCCAAGGGCTCCAGCAGTGAGAGACTCTGTCAGAGGGAAGGGAAGGGCAACTGCAGGGCTCCTCCAGCGGTTTCTAGGCCGCCTAGAATCAGCGCCGCACCGAGAGCACCAGGCTCCCAGGGCCCCTGGCTGGGGTTTTCAGCCCCGCACACACGGAGGCTGATTCCTTGGGTGCCCAGAAAGTGTATGACAGACGTAGGTTCCCTAGCACTCTCCTCCCCAGCAGAGACATGTGCAGGTGGTTGGGGCCTGATCCTGCGTGTCTGGTTCCGCCCACAGCCCAACTCAGGGGAAGCAGCCCCTGAGGCAAGACCTGCTGGAGGAGCCCTGCGCCCCGCCTGATAGGCGAGTGCACAGCCAGCAGGGAAGCGAGCCTCCTTGGGGAAGAGGAGGCAGCCCAGCCCGTCAAGTTGAAAGCCCTGCTTGCACGGAGCTAAGTGCGCCTCCAGTACGGCAGAGCTCTAGCTCTGCTCAGAGCCCCGATCTGGCAGAGTTCCTGGCGCGAGGCTGCTCTGGCCGGGGCTAGCCTTGCCCAGACTTGCCTTGCTTTTAGGCTGCCTCTCCAGGAAGGAGCAGGCAGCAGGAGCCTGGGAGTCGCCACTGGCGCCTTTCTTGCCTCAGCTCCAATCCTGCCTTGCCTTTGCACTTAGGTCCAGTCCTCCTTAAGGAGAGCTTAGGGGCTGGTGGGTTGCACACTGCCAAGGGCTCCAGCAGTGAGAATTCTGTCAGAGGGAAGGGAAGGGCAACTGCAGGGCTCCTCCAGCGGTTGCTTGGCCGCCCAGATTCAGCGCCACACGGAGAGCACCAGGCTCCCAGGTCCCCTGGCTGGGGTTTTCAGCCCCGCACACACGGAGGCTGATTCCTTGGGTGCCCAGAAAGTGTATGACAGACGTAGGTTCCCTAGCACTCTCCTCCCCAGCAGAGACATGTGCAGGTGTTTGGGGCCTGATCCTGCGTGTCTGGGTTCCTGCCCACAGCCCAACTCAGGGGAAGCAGCCCCTGAGGCAAGACCTGCTGGAGGAGCCCTGCGCGCCCCCGCCTGATAGGCGAGTGCACAGCCAGCAGGGAAGCGAGCCTCCTCGGGGGAAGAGGAG
>NW_017195648.1:0-8829 GCF_001704415.2 Capra hircus
AAAAATGATAGAAAACTTGTACAATGTACGGACTTGTCAACCATGGATGTTTTATCTTGTTTAACTCCTCAAAGTAATGTCTGCTCTTTTTGTGGTTTTAAAGATGTCCTGTAACTGTAACAACTTATTGATATGATAATTATGTTCTTGCTGTGTTACAATAACTGTTATTGTTACTATGGCAGCGGTTCATTGACTCAACAAGTGTAAATGCCCAATATGTTAAAAAATCAAGTTTAGGTGTTTTGGAACAGCTCAGATATTAGTTTAGACTTAGGGAAACTGCATAACCAGATTCAGACCTTGGAACTCCCGATTAGATTTTTACCACCTCAGGAGAAGCCAATGACTTTTTCCACTCTTTCTCTAACTTCATTTCTGGAAAGACTATTCTGTCTACTCTTTATAATCTTGCTCCTCGTAATCATTCTTCCCTGTATTGTCTAGATTCTTCGGCAGAGCATTCGGAATCTCGCGACCAGAACTGCACCTGATTTTAAACATAAATAATTAATTATTTAAAATAAAACAGGGTGAGATGCTGGAGCCAGTGTGAGGAATCCCGCCCGTGACAAGGTCATGAGGAAGGAAGCTGACATACGCAAGGCGTGCTCAGACTTCAGGGACCCCTCTGCAAATTCCTAAGCACGTACCCCAACAAAAATCTGCCGGCTTTTGTGCTCTGCTTTTCCACTCTTCTGACATTTTCTGGAAAAAGTCAATCAGGGCTTTAGTCTTCTGCATTTGAAAGAGTGTTTCAATCCAAAAACCCCTCCGATGGCTTTCTAGCCTGCCTGCAGGACTCGTACAGCTGCGCATGTGATTGTTTGAAGCCTCCTGAGGCAGGAGGCACAGGAAGCTTAAACATCCTAGGAATGTAGGAGCTTCCGAGGAGTCAAAATCTTTAGAATAGGACTGATTAAAGGTTTCATTTTTTGGGTCAATGCTTTGCTGCTAAATTTTCATATCCTTTATTTTTAGATATAGTTGGTATATAGAAAAACAAGTAGTAGACCTGGTATTAGCAACATTAGATCTTTGAGTTAAGTACCTTCTTTGTTATATCCCACTGCACCTTTGTTCTATAGAGATGTAACTTTAATGCTTTAAGGAGATGCAGATTAAAAAAAAAAACACTTCAGGGGAAACAAATTATCATTCATTAAGGAAGAGAGCCAAAAAAGTGTTAACAAGCCTCTTGGCCAAAAGATAATGTAAATCACCTGAGACCTTTTGTATACAAAATGATATACGGAAAGAATCTGGTTGCGAACGCTAATAATTTTGTGTTACCCAATGATCTCCGTGTTTTATCAAAAGTATAAAAGGCCTTCTGAACAAATAAAGGATGGGGGCCAGTTTCTCGAACTAGTCTCTCGCCTGGTTTCTTGGACTCTGGCTCCCCCATGTCTCTCTCTCTCTCTTCTTCTCTCCCCTTCCCTCTCTCTGCTCTTTACTTTAACTTCAGGCTGAATCTCCATCTGGGGCGCGGAGGCTCGCCAGGTCTACTTACTTGCCCCGGCTGTTAAGACCCGCACGAAAGGGAGCTTAAGGCGAGGCACCCTTAGATATTCAAGCGGCGCCGGTGGCCCAACGTAGATGGTGCAAATTCCTTGTCTGGAATTTTATTGGCCTTCCACGTAAACCAAGCTATTCAGCCCTCTTCCTCCACTTAATCTTCTTACTACACTATAGTTTCTTAATCTAATCTTACATTAATAAACAAACAAGTCTTTCCAAGCCAACGCGTCTACCCTTCGAATTACCTGGATCCACTGGGGGTGGACCCCGGCAGGCACCGAATCCACACAAGGTCTTAGGCCCTGGCATCGACGGGAGAGGAATCCCGAGAGGCCCCGAGCAACTCGCATGGGGACTGGCCTTTCCTGAGGCCACCAGAGCGGGTCCCAGTGGTCCCCGTCGTAAGGCGAGAGCAAGTACCACAACTCGAAAAAATCCAGGAGATTCTCCCATCCAGGGGAGATGAGGCCCATTTCCGCTAAGGCGTCTCGACTCTAAACACACCTAACCTCTGGAATTCCAAAGGATCCTTCACACCCTTGCTGCAACTCAAGAAGTTCCCCAACATACCCGTCTCCACTCGAGAGGAAGCACGAGAGTCCCGGCCCATCCAGAGGAGCCCGTTTCCGCCTCCAAGTTCGAGAGGAGGGATTCTTTCTGCGTGCTCGGGAAAGAATTCCCGGCGTTCCTGTCGCATCTCAAGAGGAGGCGCTGTCCACAGGAAAGGCGAGAGGAACTCCAGGGTCGTGCCACCATTCCAGAGTCCCCCAGATGTCTCAGTCCATTCCAGGGAAACCTGTTTTCCCTGCACTGCCTCGACTTTCAAGCCGAGGATCCACTCACACCATGATGGCACGTGGGACAGCCCTGTGGGAAAGCCTCGTGGGAAAGCCTCGTTGGAAAGCGTTGAGGAAAAGCCACAGATCCCTTGATCCACGCAAAGGGAAGGGTGACAATGCTGCTACAGCTCGGGAGGAAAGCGCACGTGCATGCCCCACTCGAGACGTGGACTGACTCCCCTGGGAAGACTCCAGAAGTACCCCAGGATCCATGTCAGCACTGGAGAGGAATCCTCAGGTTCCGGCACGACTCCAACAAGGTCTAAAGGCCCGGCATCGAAGGGAGAGGAATCCGAGAGGCCCCCGAGCAACTCGCATGGGGACTGGCCTTTCCTGAGGCACCAGAGCGGGTCCCTGAGGTCCCCGTCGTTAGTCGAGAGCACCAGCCGAACTCGAGAAAATCCAGGAGGTTCTCCTTCCAGGCGAGATTAGCCCATGTTCTGCTGAGGCGATTCGACGCTAATCACACCTAACCTCTTGAATTTCCAAAGGGTCCTTCACACCCTTGCTGCAACTCAAGAATTGCCGACATACCCGTCTCCACTCGAGAGAAGCACGACAGTCCCGCCCACATCCAGAGGAGCCCCGTTTCGTCTCATAGTTCGAGAGGAGGGATCTTTCCTGCGTGATCGGGAAAGAATTCCGGCGTTCCGTCGCATCTCAAGAGGAGGCGCTCTCACCGGAAAGGCAAGAGGAACTCCCGGGTCGTGCCACCATTCCAGAGTCCACCAGATGTCTCAGTCCATTTCCAGGGAAACCTGTTTTCCGTGCACTGCCTCGACTTTCAAGCCAAGGATCGACTCACACGTTGGTGGCACGTGGGACAGCCCAGGGGAAAGCCTCGTGGAAAGTCTCGTGGACAGCCTCGAGGGAAAGCCACAGAACCCTTGATCCACGCGAAGGGAAGCGTGACACTGCTGCTACAGCTCGGGAGGAAAGCGGACTTGCATGCCCACACTCGAGACGGCAGGACTGACTCCCCTGGGGAGACTCCAGAAGTACCCCAAGATCCATGTCAGCCCTGGAGAGGAATCCTCAGGTTTCGGCACGACTCCACACAATTCTTAGGCCCGCACCGACGGAGAGAATCCGAGAGGTCGCGTGCAACTTGCATGGGGACTGGCCTTTCCTGAGGCCACCAGAGCGGTCCCTGAGGTCCGCGTCATAACGGGAGAACACCTGCACCAACTCGAGAAAATGCAGGAGGTTCTGCCCTCCAGGCGAGATGAAGCCATTTCCTCTGAGGCGTCCCAGGCTAATCACACCTAACCTCTGGAACTACAAAAGGGCCTTCACACCCTTGCTACAACTCAAGAAGTTCCCCGACATACCCGTCTCCACTCAAGAGGAAGCACAAGAGTCCCGCCCAATCAAGAGCAGCCCCGTTTCCGCTCCTAGCTGGAGAAGAGGGATCCTTTTCCTGCGTCGTCGGAAAGAATTCCCAGTGTTTCCGTCGCATCTCAAGAGGAGGCGCTCTCCACAGGAAGCCGAGAGAACTCCAGGGTCATGCCACCATTCCACAGTCCCCCAGATATTCAGTCTATTCCAGGGAAACTGTTTTCCCTGCACCGCCTCGACTTTCAAGCCGAGAATCGACTCAAACGCAGGTGGCACGTGGACAACCCTTTGGGAAAGCCTCGTGGGAAAGCCTCATGGGATAGCCTCGAGGGAAAGCCACATGTCCCTTGATCCAGTGAAGGGAAGCGTGACACTGCTGCTACAGCTCGGGAGGAAAGCGCACTTGCATGCCCACTCGAGACCAGACTGACTCCCCTGGGGAGACTCCAGAAGTACCCAAGATCCATGTCAGCCCTGGAGAGGAATCCTCAGGTTCCGGCACGACTCCACACAAGGTCTTAGGCCCTGGTATCGAAGGGAGAGGAATCCGAGAGGTCCCCGTGCAACTTGCATGGGACTGGCCTTTCCTGAGGCCACCAGAGCGGGTCCTGAGGGCCCGTCGTAGGTCTAGAGCACCTGCCGCAACTTGAGAAATCAGGAGGTTCTCCTTCCAGGCGAGATGAGGACCATTTCGCTGAGGTGTCTCAGGCTAATCACACCTAACTCTGGACTTACAAAGGTCCTTCACATCCTTGCTGCAACTCAAGAAGTTCCCCGAATACCGTCTCCACTCGAGAGGAAGTACGAGAGTCCCGCCCACATCCAGAGGAGCCGCCGTTCCGCCTCATAGCTCGAGAGGAGGGATCCTTTCCCTGCGTGGTCGGGAAAGAATTCCCGGCGTTCCCGTTGCAACTCAAGAGGAGGCGCTCTCCACCTGAAAGGCGAGAGGGATTCAAGGCTCGTGCCACCATTCCGCAGAGTCCCGCAGATGTCTCAGTCCATTCCAGGAAACTGTTTCCCTCCACTGCCTCGACTTTCAAGCCGAGGATTCGAATCACACCACGGTGGCACGTGGGACAGCCCTGTGGGAAGCTCGTTGGAAAGCCTCGTGGGAAAGCCTCGAGGGAAGCCACAGATCCTTGATCCACGCGAAGGGAAGCGTGACACTGCTGGCTACAGCTCGAGAGGAAGCGCACGTGCAGGCGCCCACTCGAGACGAGGACTGACTCCCTGGGGAGACTCAGAAGTACCCAAGATCCATGTCAGCACTGGAGAAGAATCCTCAGGTTCCGGCACCGACTCCACACAAGGCTTAGGCCCGCATCGTGGGAGAGGAATCCCGAGAGGCCCCCGAGCAACTCGCATGGGACTGGCTTTCCTGAGGCCACCAGAGCGGGTCCCTGAGGTCCCCATCGTAACGCGAGAACATCTGCACAACTCAAGAAAATGCAGGAGGTTCTCCCCTCAGGGAGATGAGGCAATTTCCTCTGAGGCGTCCCAGGCTTATCACACCTAACTCTGGAACTTCAAAGGGTCCTTCACACCCTTGCTGCAACTCAAGAAGTCCCCGACATACCCGTCTCCACTCGAGAGAAGCACGAGAGTCAGCCACATCCAGAGGAGCCTCGTTTCCGCCTCATGGCTCGAGAGGAGGGATCCTTTCAGCTGCGTGGTCGGGAAAGAATTCGCGGTCATTCCCTCGCATCTCAAGAGGAGGCGCTCTCCACAGGAAAGGCGAGAGGAACTCCAGGGTCCTGCACCATTCCCAGAGTCCCCCAGATGTCTCAGTCCATTCCAGGGAAACCTGTTTTCCCTGCACTGCCTCGACTTTCAAGCCGAGGTCGACTAACACAACGGTGACACGTGGTCAGCCTGTGGGAAAGCCTCGTGGGAACCTCGTGGGAAAGCCTCGTGGGAAAACCTCGAGGGAAATCCACAGATCCTTGATCCACGCGAAGGGAAGCGTGACACTGCTGCTACAGCTCGGAGAAAAGCGGCACGTGCATGCCCCACTCGAGACGAGGACTGACTCCCTGGGGAGACTCCAGAAGTAACCCAAGATCCATGTCAGCACTGGAGAGGAATCCAGGTCCAGCACCGACTCCACACAAGATCTTTACGTCCGCATCAAATGGGAGAGGCATCCCGAGAGGCCCCCGAGCAACGCGCTTGTGGACTGGCCTTTCCTGAGCCACCAGAGCGGTCCCTGAGATACCCGTCGTATGTCGAGAGCACCTGCAGCAACTCGAGAAATCCAGGAGGTTCTCCCTCCAGGCGAGTGAGGCTCCTTTCTGCTGAGGCTCTCGAGCTAATCACACCTAACCCTCTGGAACTTCCAAAGGGTCCTTCACACCCTTCTGCAACTCAACAAGTTCCCGGATATACCCGTCTCCACTCGAGAGGAAGCACGAGGTCCCGCCACATCCAGAGGAGCCCCGTTACCGCTCCTAGCTCGAGAGGTGGGATCCTTTCCCTGCAGGGTCGGGAAAGAATTCCCGCGATCCCGTTGCATCTCAAGAGAGGCGCTCTCCACACTGAAAGGCGAGACGGACTCAAGGTCGTGCCACCATTCCAGAGTCCCGCAGATGTCTCAGTCCATTCCAGGGAACCTGTTTTCCCTGCACTGCCTGCTCGGCTTTCAAGCCGAGGATCGAATCACACCACGGTGGCACGTGGGACAGCCCTGTGGGAAAGCCTCGTGGAAAGCCTCGTGGGAAAGCCTCGAGGGAAAGCCACGATCCCTTGATCCACGCGAAGGGAAGCGACACTGCTGCTACAGCTCGGAGGAAAGCGCACGTGCATGCTCCACTCGAGACGAGGACTGACTCCCCTGGGGAGACTCCAGAAGTACCCCAGGATCCATGTCAGCACTGGAGAGGAATCCTCAGGTTCCGGCACCGACTCCACACAAGGTCTTAGGCCCCGGCATCGACGGGAGAGGAATCGGAGAGGCCCCGAGCAACTCGCATGGGGACTGGCCTTTCCTGAGGCCACCAGAGCGGGTCCCTGAGGTCCCGTCGTAAGTCGAGAGCACCTGCCGCAACTCGAGAAAATCCAGGAGGTTCTCCCTCCGAGCGAGATGAGGCCCATTTCCGCTGAGGCGTCTCGAGGCTATCACATCTAACATCTGGAACTTCCAAAGGTCCTTCACACCCTTGCTGCAACTCAAGAAGTTCCCCGACATACCGTCTCCACTCGAGAGGAAGCACGAGAGTCCCGCCCACATCCAGAGGAGCCCCGTTTCCACCTCTTAGCTCGAGAGGAGGATCCTTTCCCTGCGTGGTCGGGAAAGAATTCCCGGCGTTCCCGTCGCAACTCAAGAGAGGCGCTCTCACAGGAAAGGCGAGAGGAACTCCAGGGTCGTGCCCATTCCAGAGTCCCCAGATGTCTCAGTCCATTCCAGGAAACTGTTTTCCCTGCACTGCCTCGACTTTCAAGCCGAGGATCGACTCACACCACGGTGGCACGTGGACAGCCCTGTGGGAAAAGCCTCGTGGGAAAGCCTCGAGGAAAGCCACAGATCCCTTGATCCACGCGAAGGGAAGCGTGACACTGCTCTACAGCTCGGGAGGAAAGCGCACGTGCATGCCCCACTCGAGACGAGACTGACTCCCTGGGGAGACTCAGAAGTACCCCAAGATCCATGTCAGCACTGGAGAGGAATCCTCAGGTTCCGGCACGACTCCACACAAGATCTTAGGCCCGGCATCGACGGAGAGGAATCCCGAGAGGCCCCAGAGCAACTCGCATGGGGACTGGCCTTTCCTGAGGCCACCACAGCGGGCTGAGGTCCCGTCGTAAGTCGAGAGCACCTGCTGCAAACTAGAAAAAAAATCCAGGAGGTTCTCCCCTCCAGGCGAGATGAGGCCCATTTCCGCTGAGGTTCTCGAGGCTAATCACACCTGACTCTGGAACTTCCAAAGGGTCCTTCACACCTTGCTGCAACTCAAGAAGTTCCCCGACATACCCGTCTCCACTCGAGAGGAAGCACGAGAGTCCCGCCACATCCAGAGGAGCCCCGTTTCCGCCTCCTAGCTGAGGGAGGGGATCCTTTCCCTGCGTGGTCGGGAAAGAATTCCCGGCGTTTCCCGTCACATCTCAGTGGGGCGCTCTCCACAGGAAAGGCGAGAGGAACTCCAGGTTCGTGCCACATTCCCAGAGTCCCCAGATGTCTCAGTCCATTCCAGGGAAACCTGTTTTCCTGCACTGCCTCGACTTAAGCCGAGGATCGACTCACACCACGGTGGAACGTGGACAGCCGTGGGAAAGCCTCGTGGAAAGCCTCGTGGGAAAGCCTCGAGGGAAAGCCCGATCCTTGATCCACTCGAAGGGAAGCATGACACTGCTGCTACAGCTCGGAGGAAAGCGGACGTGCATGCCCCATACTCGAGACGAGGTCTGACTCCCCTGGGGAGACTCCAGAAGTACCCAAAGATCCATGTCAGCACTGGAGAGGAAACCTCAGTTTCCGGCACAGACTCCACACAAGGTTTTTAGGCCCAAGCATCGACGGGAGAGGAACCCGAGAGGCCCCCCGAAAGGCCCCTGAGCAACTCACAAGGGGACTGGCCTTTCCTGAGGCCACCAGAGCGGTCCCTGAGGTCGCCGTCGTAAGTCAGGGGCACCTGCCGCAACTCGAGAAAATCCAGGAGGTTCTCCCTTCCAGGCAAGATGAGGCCCATTTCCGCTGAGGCGTCTCGAGGCTAATCACACCTAACCTCTGGAAACTTCCAAAGGGTCCTTCACACCTTTGTGCAACTCAAGAAGATTCCCCGACATACTGTCTCCACTCGAGAGGAAGCACGAGAGTCCCACACATCCAGAGGAGCCCGTTTTCCGCCTCGTAGCTCGAGAGGAGGGATCCTTTCCCTGCGTGGTCGGAAAGAATTCCCGGCGTTCCCCGTCGCATCTCAAGAGGAGGCGCTCTCCACAGGAAAGGCGAGAGGAACTCCAGGGTCGTGCCACCATTCCAGAGTCCCCCAGAAGATTCAGACCATTCCAGGGAAACCTGTTTTCCCTGCACTGCCTCGACTTCACCGAGGATCGACTCACACGCACGGTGGCACGTGCGGACAGCCCTGCAGGAAAGCCTCGTGGGAAAGCCTTGTGGGAAAGCCTCGATGGAAAGCCA
>NW_017195649.1:0-8829 GCF_001704415.2 Capra hircus
TCTCCAGTGTGGACATGAGTCTGTGTAGTGTGGACATTCTGGAGGAGTCTCCCCAGAGGAGTCAGTCCTCATCTCGAGTTGGCATGCACGTGCGCTTTCCTCCCGAGCTGTAGCAGCAGCGTTACGCTTCCCTTCGTGTGGATCAAGGAATCTGTGGCTTTCCCTCGAGGCTTTCCCTTGAGGCTTCCACGAGGCTTTTCCACACAGGGCTGTCCCTCGTGCCCCGTGGTGTGAGTCGATCCTCGGCTTGAAAGTCGAGGCAGTGCAGGGAAAACAGTTTTCCCTGGAATGGACTGAGACATCTGGGGGACTCTGGGAATGGTGGCACGACCCTGGAGTTCCTCTCGCCTTTCCTGTGGAGAGCACCTCCTCTTGAGATGCGATGGGAACGCCGGGGAATTCTTTCCGACCACGCAGGGAAAGGATCACTCCTCTCGATATAGGAGGCGAAAAGGGGCTCCTCTGGATGTGGGCGGAACACTCGTGCTTCCTCTCGAGTGGAGACGGGTATGTCGGGAACTTCTTGAGTTGCAGCAAGGGTTTGAAGGACCCTTTGGAAGTTCCAGTGGTTAGGTGTGATTAGCCTCGAGACGCCTCAGCGGAAATGGGCCTCATCTCGCCTGGAGGGGAGAACCTCCTGGATTTTCTCGAGTTTGCGGCAGGGGGAATTACGACGGGGACCACAGGGACCGGCTCTGGTGGCATCAGGAAAGGCCAGTCCCCATGCGAGTTGCTAGGGGCCTCTCAGGATTCCTCTCCCGTTGAAGCCGGGGCCTAAGATCTTGTGTGGAGTAGGTGTCGGAAACTGAGCATTCCTCTCCAGTGCTGACATGGATCTTGGGGTACTTCTGGAGTCTCCCCAGGGGAGTCAGTCCTCGTCTCAAGTGGGGGCATGCACGTGCGATTTCCTCCCAAGCTGTAGCAGCAGTGTCGCGCTTCCGTGGCGTGGATCAAGGGATCTGTGTCTTTCCCTCGAGGCTTTCCCTTGAGGCTTTCCCACGAGGCTTTCCCACAGGGCTGTCCCACGTGCCACCATGGTGTGAGTCGATCCTCGGCTTGAAAGTCGAGGCAGTGCAGGGAAAACAGGTTTCCCTGGAATGGACTGAGACATCTGGGGAACTCTGGGAATGGTGGCACGACCTGGAGTTCTTCTCGCTTTTCCTGTGGATATCGCCTCCTCTTGAGATGCGACGCGAAACCCGGCAATTATTTCCCGACCACGCAGGGAAAGGATCCCTCCTCTCGAGCTAGGAGGCGGAAACGGGGCTCCTCTGGATGTGGCGGGACTCTCGTGCTTCCTCTCGAGTGGAGACGTGTATGTCGGGGAACTTCTTGAGTTGCAGCAAGGGTGTGAAAAACCCTTTGGAAGTTCCAGAAGTTAGATGTGATTAGCCTCAAGACGCCTCTGCGGAAATGGGCCTCATCTCGCCTGGAGGGGAGAACCTCCTGGATTTTCTCGAGTTGCGGCAGGTGCTCTCGACTTATGAAGGGGACCTCAGGGACCCGCTCTGGTGGCCTCAGGAAAGGCCAGTCCCCATGCGAGTTGCTCGGGGCCTCTCGGGATTCCTCTCCGTCGATGCCGGGCCTAAGACCTTGTGTGGAGTCGGTGGCGGAACCTCAGGATTCCTCTCCAGTGCTGACATGGATCTTGGGGTTCTTCTGGAGTCTCCCCAGGTGAGTCAGTCCTCGTCTCGAGGGGAGCATGCACGTGCGCTTTCCTTCCGAGCTGTAGCAGCAGTGTCCCGCTTCCCTTTGCGTGGATCAAGGGATCTGTGGCTTTCCCTCGAGGGAGGCTTTCCCACGAGGCTTTCCCACAGGCTATCACACGTGCCACCGTGGTGTGAGTGGATCCTCGGCTTGAAAGTGGAGGCAGTTCAGGGAAAACAGGTTTCCCTGGAATGGACTGACACATCTGGGGGACTCTGGGAATGGTGGCACGACCCTGGAGTTCCTCTCGCCTTTCCTGTGGAGAGCGCCTCCTCTTGAGATGCGACCGGAAACGCCGGGAATTCTTTCCCGACCACGCAGGGAAAGGATCCCTCCTCTCCAGCTAAGAGACGGAAACGGGGCTCCTCTGGATGTGGGCGGGACTCTCGTGCTTCTCTCTCGAGTGGAGACGGGTATGTCGGGGGAAACTTCTTGAGTTGCAGCAAGGGTGTGAAGGACCCTTTGGGAATTCCAGAAAATTAGATGTGATTAGTCTCGAGACGCCTCAGCGGAAATGGGCCTCATCTCGCCTGGAGGGGAGAATCTCCTGGATTTTCTCGAGATTGCGGCAGGTGCTCTCGACTTACGACGGGGACATCAGGGACCCGCTCTGGTGGCCTCAGTAAAGGCCAGTTCACATGCCAGTTGCTCGGGGGCCTCTCGGGGATTCCTCTCCCTTCGATGCCGGGGCCTAAGACATTGTGTGGAGTCGGTGCCCGGAACCTGAGGATTTCTCTCCAGTGCTGACATCGATCTTGGGGTACTTCCGGAATCTCCCCAGGGGAGTCAGTCCTCGTCTCGAGTGGGGCATGCACGTGGGTTTTCCTCCCCGAGCTGTAGCAGCAGTGTCGTGCTTACCTTCGTGTGGATCAAGGGATCTGTGGCTTTACCTCGAGGCTTTCCCACGAGGCTTTCCCACGAGGCTTTCCCACGAGGATTTCACCAGGCTTCCACGAGGCTTTCACACGAGGCTTTCCGACAGGGCTGTCCCACGTGCCACCGTGGTGTGAGTCGATCCTCGGCTTGAAAGTGGATGCAGTGAAGGGAAATCAGGTTTCCCTGGAATGGACGGAGACATCTGGGGGACTCTGGGAGTGGTGGGACGACCCTGGAGTTCTTCTCGGCATTCCTGTGGAGAGCGCCTCCTTTGAGATGCGATGGGAACGCCGGGAATTCTTTCCCAACCACGCAGGGAAAGGATCACTCCTCTCGAGCTAGGAGGCGGAACACGGGGGGCTCCTCTGGATGTAAGGCGGGACTCTCGTGCTTCCTCTTGGAGTGGAGACGGGTATGTCGGGGATCTTCTTAAGTTGCAATAAGGGTGTGAAGGACTCTTTGGAAGTTCCAGATGTTAGATGTGATTAGCCTCGATTCGCCTCAGCTGAAATGGGCCTTATCTCGCCTGGAGGGGAGAACCTCCTGGATTTTCTCGTGTTGCGGCAGGTGCTCTCGACTTACGACGGGGACCACAGGGACCCGCTCTGGTGGCCTCAGGAAAGGCCAGTCCCCATGCGAGTTGCTCGGGGGCTTCTCGGGATACCTCTCCCGTCGATTCCGTGGCCTAAGACCTTGTGTGGAGTCGGTGCTGGAATTGAGGATTCCTCTCCAGTGCTGACATGGATCTTGGGGTACTTCTGGAGTCTCCGCAGGGGAGTCAGTCCTCGGCTCGAGTGGGGCATGAACCTGCGCTTTCCTTCCGAGCTGTAGCAGCAGTGTCGCGCTTCCCTTCACGTGGATCAAGGGATCTGTGTCTTTCCCTCTAGGCTTTTCCACCAGGCTTTCCCACGATGCTTTACCACAGGGCTGTCCACGAGCCAACGTGGTGTGAGTCGATCCTCGGCTTGAAAGTTGAGGCAGTGCAGGGAAAACAGGTTTCCCTGGAATGGACGGAGACATCTGGGGACTCTCGGAATGGTGGCACGACCCTGGAGTTCCTCTCGCCTTTCCTGTGGAGATCGCTCTTCTGGAGATGCGACGGGAACCGGGGAATTCTTTCCCGACCACGCAGGGAAAGGATCCCTCCTCTCGAGATAGGAGGCGGAAACGGGTCCTCTGGATGTGGGCGGGACTCTCGTGCTTCCTCTCGAGTGGAGACGGGTATGTCGGGGAACTTCTTGAGTTGCAGCAAGGGTGTGAAGGACCCTTTGGAGTTCCAGAGGTTAGGTGTGATTAGCCTGGAGACGCCTCAGCGGAAATGGGCCTCATCTCGCCTGGAGGGGAGAACCTCCTGGATTTTCTCGAGTTGCGGCAGGTGCTCTCGACTTACGACGGGACCTCAGGGACCCGCTCTGGTGGCCTCAGGAAAGGCCATTCCCCCATGCGAGTTGTTCGTGGCCTCGGACCTCTCCCGTCCCGGGGCCTAAGACCTTGTGTGGTTCCTCTCCAGTGCTGACATGGATCTTGGGGTACTTCTGGAGTCTCCCCAGGGAGTCAGTCCTCTCTCGTGTGGGGGCATGCACGTGTGCTTTCCTCCCAGCGCACCCCTTCGCGTGGATCAAGGATCTGGGCTTTCCCACGAGCCCACGAGGCTTTCCACAGGGCTGTCCCACATGCCACCGTGGTGTGAGTCGATCCTCGGCTTGAAAGTCGAGGCAGTGCAGGGAAAACAGCTTTCCCTGGAATGGACTGAGACATCTGGGGGACTCTGGAATGGTGGGACGACCCTGGAGTTCCTCTCGCCTTTCCTGTGGAGAGCGCCTCCTCTTGAGATGCCACAGGAACGCCGGGAATTCTTTCCGACCACACAAGGAAAGGATCCCTCATCTCGAGCTAGGAGGCGGAAACGGAGTTCCTCTGGATGTGGGCGGGACTCTCGTGATTCCCCTCGAGTGGAGACGGGTATGTCGGGGAACTTATTGAGTTGCAGCAAGGGTGTGAAGGACCCTTTGGAAATTCCAGTTGTTAGATGTGATTAGCCTCGAGACGCATCAGCAAAATGGGCCTCATCTCGCCTGGAGGGGAGAACCTCCAGGATTTTCTCGAGTTGCGCCAGGTGCTCTCGACTTACGACAGGGACCTCAGGGACCCGCTTTCGTGGCCTCAGGAAAAGGCCAGTCCCCATGCGAGTTGCTTGGGAGCCTCTCGTGATGTCTTTCCCTCTCCAGTGCTGTCTTGGATCTTGACTGGCCTTTCCTGAGGCCACCAGAGCGGGTCCCTGCGGTCCCCGTCGTAAGTCGAGAGCACCTGCCGCAACTGGAGAAAATCCAAGGATGTTCTCCCCTCCAGGCAAAATGAAGCCTATTTCCGCTGACACATCTCAAGGCTAAGCACACTTAAACTCTGGAACTTCCAACGGGTCCTTCACACCCTTGCTGCAAATCAAGAAGTTCCCGACATACCCGTCTCCACTCAAGAGGAAGCACGAATAGTTCCGCCCACATCCAGAGGAGCCCCGTTTCCGCCTCCATAGCTCGAGGAGGAGGGATCCTTTCCCTGCGAGGTCCGGGAAAGAATTCCCGGCGTTCCCGTCGCATCTCAAGAGGAGGGCACTCTCCACAGGAAAGGCGAGCGGAACTCCACGGACATGCCACCATTCTCCGAGCCCCCAGATGTCTCAGTCCATTCCAGGGAAAACCTGTTTTCCCCGCACTGACCTCGACTTTCAAGCCGAAGGATCGACTCACACCACTGTGGCACGTGGGACAGCCCTGTGGCAAAGCCTCGTGGGAAAGCCTCGTGGGAAAGCCTCGAGGGAAAGCCACAGATCCCTTGATCCACGCGAAGGGAAGCGCTGACACTGCTGCTACAGCTGGGGAGGAAAGCGCATGTGCATGCCCTCAACCGAGACGAGGACTGACTCCCCTGGGGGAGACTCCAGCAGTACACCAAGATCCATGTCCAGCACTGGAGAGGAATACTCAGGTTACAGCACCGACTCTACGTAAAGGTCTGAGGCCCCGGCATCGACGGGAGAGGAATCCGGAGAAGGGCCCCGAGGAACTCGCATGGGGAGTGGCCTTTCCTGAGGCCACCAGAGCGGGTCCCTGAGGTCCCCATCGTAAGTCGAGAGCACCTGCCGCAAGCTCGAGAATATCCAGGAGTTTCTCCCCTCCAGGCGAGATGAGGCCCATTTCCATTGAGGCATCTCGGGGCTAATCACACCTAACCTCTAGAACTGCCAAAGGGTCCTTCACACCCTTGCTGCAACTCAAGAAGTTCCCCAACATACCCGTCTCCACTCGAGAAGAAGCACGAGAGTCCCTCCCACATGAGGAGGAGCCCCGTTTCCACCTCATAGCTCGAAAGAAGGGATCCTTTCCCTGCGTGGTCGGGAAAGAATTTCCGGCATTCCCGTCGCATCTCAAGAGTAGGCGCTCTCCACAGAAAAGGCGAGAGGAACTCCAGGGTCGTGCCACCCATTCCCAGATTCCCTCAGATGTCTCAGTCCATTCCAGGGAAACTTGTTTTCCCTGCACCTCCTCGACTTTCAAGCCGAGGATCGACTCACACCACGGTGGCACGTGGGACAGCCCTGTGGGAAAGCCTCGTGGAAAAGCCTCGAGGGAAAGCCTTCAGGGAAAGCCACTGATACCATGATCCAATCGCCAAGAAGCGTGACACTGCTGCTACAGCTCGGGAGGAAAGCGCACGTGCATGCCCCCACTCGAGACGAGGACTGACTCCCCTGGGGAGACTTCAGAAGTACCCCAAGATCCATGTCAGCACTGTCAGGAATCCTCAGGTTCCGGAACCGACTCCACACAAAGTCTTAGGCCCCGGCATCGATCAGGAGATGGAATCCCGAGAGGCCACCGAGCAACTTCAGCATGGGACTGGCCTTTCCTGAGGCCACCAGAGCGGGTCCCTGTGGTCCCTGTCGTAAGTCGAGAGCACCTGCCGCAACTCGAGAAAATTCCAGGAGGTTCTCCCCTCCAAGGCGAGATGAGGCCCCCATTTCCACTGAGGCATCTCGACGCTAATCACACCTAACCTCTGGAACTTGCAAAGCGTCCTTCACACCCTTGCTGCAACTCAAGAGTTCCCCGACATACCCGTCGACACTCGAGAGGAAGTACGAGAGTCCGCCCACATCCAGAGGAGCCCCGTTTCCGCCTCCTAGCTCGAGAGGAGGATCCTTTCCCTGCGTGGTGGGAAAAGAATTTCCGGCGTTCCCGTTGCATCTCAAGAGGAGGTGCTCTCCACAGGAAAGGCGAGAGGAAGTCCAGGGTCGTGACACCATTCCCAGAGTCCCCAGATGTCTCAGTCCATTCCAGGGAAACTGTTTTCCCTGCACTGCCTCGACTTTCAAGCCCAGGGTCGACTTTCACCACGGTGGCACGTGGACAGCCCTGTGGGAAAGCCTCGTGGGAAAGTCTCGTGGGAAAGCCTCGAGGGAAGCCAGATCCCTTGATCCAGGCGAAGGGAAGCGTGACACTGCTGCTACAGCTCGGGAGGAAAGCACACGTGCATGCCCCCACTCGAGACGAGGACTGACTCCCCTGGGGAGACTCCAGAAGTACCCCAAGATCCATGTCAGCACTGGAGAGGAATCCTCTGGTTCTGGCACCGACTCCAAACAAGGTCTTAGGCCCCGGCATCGACGGGAGAGGAATCCTGAGAGGCCACCGTGCAACTCGCATGGGGACTGGCATTTCCTCAGGCCAACAGAGCGGTTCCCTGAGGTCCCCGTCATAGGTCGAGAGCACCTGCCGCAACTTGAGAAAATCCAGGTGGTTGTCCTCCCAGGAGAGATGGGCCCATTTCCGCTGGGGCGTCTCGAGGCTAATCACACCTAAGCTCTGGAATTTCCAAAGGGTCCTTCACACCCTTACTGCAACTCAAGAAGTTCCCCCCACATACCCGTCTCCACTCGAAAGGAGGCACGGGAGTCCCGCCCCACATCCAGAGGAGCCCCGTTCCACCTCATAGCTCGAGAGAGGGATCCTTTCCAGCTTCGAAAGAATTCTCAACTCAAGAGGAGGCTCTCACAGGAAAGGAGAGAAACCCCAGTCATGCCACCATTCCAAGGCCCCCCAGATGTCAGTCATTCCAGGAACCTGTTTCCCTGCACTGCCTCGACTTTCAAGCCGAGGATCCACTCACACACCATGGAACGTGGGACAGCCCTGTGGAAAAAGCCTCGTGGAAAGCCTCGAGGGAAAGCCACAGATCCCTTGATACACGCGAAGGGAAGTGGTGACACTGCTGCTACAGTTCCTGAGGAAGCGCACGTGCATTCCCCCACTGAGATGAGGACTGACTCCCGGGAAACTCCAGAAGTAAGCCAAGATCCATGTCAGCACTGGAGAGGAATCCTCAGGTTCCAGCCCGACTCACACAAGGTCTTAGGCCCCGACATCGACCGGAGAGGAATCCCGAAAGCGCCCTTGCAACTCCCATGGGACTGGCTTTCCTGAGGAGGCCACCAGAGCGGGTCCCTGAGGTCCCCGTCGTAATCGAGAGACCCTGCCCAACTCGAGAAAATCCAGGAGGTTCTCCCCTCCAGGCGAGATGAGGCCCATTTCCGCTGAGGCGTTGGGGCTAATCACACCTAACATCTGGAACTTCCAAAGCGTCCCTTCACACCTCTGCTCAACTCAAGAAGTTCCCCGACATACCCGTCTCCACTCGAGAGGAAGCACAAGGAGTCCGCCCACATCGAGATGAGGCCCTTTCCGCCTCATAGCTCGGAGGTGGGGATGTTTTCCTGCGTGGTTGGGAAAGAATTCCCGGGGTTCCCGTCGCATCTCAAGAGGAGCGCTCTACTCAGGAAAGGCGAGAGGAACTCCAGGTCGTGCCACCATTCCCAGTCCCCCAGATGTCTCAGTCCATTCAGGGAAACTGTTTTCCCTGCACTGCCTCGACTTTCAAGCCGAGGATCGACTCTCACCACGTGGCACGTGGGACAGCCCTGTGGGAAGCCTCGTGGGAAAGCTCGAGGGAAAGCCACTGATCCCTTGATCCACGTGAAGGGAAGCGTAACACTGCTGCCAGGAGCTCGGGAGGAAAGTGCACGTGCCTGCCCCCACTCGAGTCGAGTCTGACTCCCCTGGGAGACCTCCAGAAGTACCCCAAGATCCATGTCAGCTGGAGAGGAATCCTCGGTTCCGCCGACTCCACCAAGGTCTTAGGCCCCGGCATCGACGGAGAGGAATCCCGAAAACCCTCTTGCAACTCCCATGG
>NW_017195650.1:0-8828 GCF_001704415.2 Capra hircus
ACAGACGACTAACTCCCCTGGGAGAACTCGCAGAGTACCGCCAAGATCCATGTCAGCACTGGAGAGGAAACCTCAGGTTCCGGCACCGACTCCACACAGGGTCTTAGGCCCCGGCATCGACGGGAGAGGAATCTCGAGAGGCCCCCGAGCAACTTGCATGGGCCCTGACCTTTCCTGAGGCCACCAGAGCGGGTCCCTGAGGTCCCCGTAGTAAGTCAAGAGCACCTGCCGCAACTCGAGAAAATCCAGGACGTTCTCCCCTCCAGGCGAGATGAGGCCCTTTTCCTCTGAGGCGTCTCGAGGCTAACCATACCTAACATCTGGAACTTCCAAAGGTTCCTTCACACCCTTGCTGCAACTCAAGAAGTTCTCCAACATACCTGACTCCACTCGAGAAGAAGCACGAGAATCCCGCCCACATCCAGAGGAGCCCCGTTTCCGCCTCACACCTCGAGGTCCGGTATCCTTTCCCTGCATGTTCGGGAAAGAATTCCCGGTTGTTCCCGTCGCATCTCATGAGGAGGCGCTCTCCACAGGAAAGGCGGAGGAACTCCAGGGTCGTGCCACCATTCCAAGAGTCCCCCAGATGTCTCAGGTCCAATCCAGGGAAACCTGTTTTCCCTGCACTGCCTCGACATTCAAGCCGAGGATCGACTCACACCATGGTGGCAGTTCCAGAGGGTAGATGTGATTAGGCTCGAGACGCCTCAGCGGAAATGGGCCTCATCTCGCCTGGAGGGTGGCACCTCCTGGATTTTCTGGACTTGCGGCAGGTGATCTCGACTTACGACTGGGACCTCAGGGACCCGCTCTGGTGGCCTCAGGAAAGGCCAGTCCCCATGTGAGTTGCTCGGGGGCCTCTCGGGATTCCCTTCCGTCGATACCGGGGCCTAAGACATTGTGTGGAGTCGGTGCCGGAACCTGAGGATTCCTCTCTAGTGCTGACATGGATCTTCGGGTACTTCTGGAGTCTTCCCAGAGGAGTCAGTCCACGTCTCGAGTGGGGGCATGCACGTTCGATTTCCTCCCGAGCTGTAGCAGCAGTGTCACGCTTGCCTTCGCATGGATCAAGGGATCTGTGGCTTTCCCACGAGGCTTTCCCACAGGGCTGTCCCACGTGCCACCGTGGTGTGAGTCGATCCTCGGCTTGAAAGTCGAGGCACTGCAGGGAAAAGAGGTTTCCCTGGAATGGACTGAGACATCTGGGGGACTCTGGGAATGGTGGCACGACCCTGGAGTTCCTCTCGCCTTTCCTTTGGAGAGAGCCTCCTCTTGAGATGCGACGGGAATGCGGGGAATTCTTTCCCGACCACGCAGGGAAAGGATCCCTCCTCTTGAGCTAGGAGGCAGTAACGGTTCTCCTCTGAATGTGGGCGGGACTCTCGTGCTTCCTCTTGAGTGGAGACGGGTAAGTCGGGGAACTTCTTGAGTTGCAGCAAGGGTGTGAAGGACCCTTTGGAAGTTCCAGAGGTTAGGTGTGATTAGCCTCGAGACGCCTCAGCGGAAATGGGCCTCACCTCGCCTTGAGGGGAGAACCTCCTGGATTTTCTCGAGTTGCGGCAGGTGCTCTCGACTTAAGACGGGGTCCTCAGGGACCCGCTCTGGTGGCCTCAGGAAAGGCCAGTCCCCATGCGAGTAGCTCGGGGGCCTCTCGGGATTCCTCTCCCGTCGATGCCGGGGCCTAAGACCTTGTGTGGAGTGTGTGCCAGAACCTGAGGATTCCTCTCCAGTGCTGACATGGATCTTGGGGTAATTCTGGAGTCTCCCCAGGGGAACCAGTCCTCGTCTCGAGTGGGAGCATGCACGTGCGATTTCCTCCCGAGCTGTAGCAGCAGTGTCACTCTTCCCTTAGCGTTGATCAAGGGATCTGTGGCTTTCCCACGAGGCTTTCCCACGAGGCTTTCCCACAGGGCTGTCCCACGTGCCACCGTGGTGTGAGTGGATCCTCGGCTTGAAAGTCGAGGTAGTGCAGGGGAAACAGGTTTCCCTGGAATGGACTGAGACATCTGGGGACTCAGGGAATGGTGGCACGACCCTGGAGTTCCTGTAGCCTTTCCTGTGGAGAGCACCTCCTCTTGGGATGCGATGGGAACGCAGGGAATTCTTTCCCGAACACTCAGGGTAAGGATCCCTCCTCTCGAGCTAGGAGGCGGAAACGGGGCTCCTCTGGATGTGGGCGGGACTCTCGGCTTCCTCTCGAGTGGTGACGGGTATGTCGGGGAACTTCTTGAGTTGCAACAAGGGTGTGAAGGACCCTTTGGAAGTTCCAGAGGTTAGGTGTGATTAGCCTCGAGACGCCTCAGCGGAAATGGGCCTCATCTCGCCTGGAGGGGAGAACCTCCTGGATTTTCTGGAGTTGCGGCAGGTGCTCTCGACTTACGACGGGGACCTCATGGACCCGCTCTGGTGGCCTCAGGAAAGGCCAGACCCCATGCGAGTTGCTCGGGGGCCTCTCGGGATTCCTCTCCCGTTAATGCCGGGGCCTAAGACCTTGTGTGGAGTCGGTGCCGGAAACTGAGGATTCCTCTCCAGTGCCGACATGTATCTTGGTGAACTCCTGGAGTCTCCCCAGTAGAGTCAGTCCTCGTCTCGAGTGGGGGCATGCACGTGAGCTTTCCTCCCGAGCTGTAGCAGCGGTGTCACTCTTCCCTTCGCGTGGATCAAGGGATCTGTGGCTTTCCCTCGAGGCTTTCCCACGAGGCTTTCCCACAGGGCTGTCCCACGTGCCACTGTGGTGTGAGTCGACCTCGGCTTGAAAGTCGAGGCAGTGCAGGGAAAACAGGTTTCCCTGGAATGGACTGAGCATCTGGGGGATTCTGGGAATGGTGGCACGACCTCGAGTTGGTCTCGCCTTTCCTGTGGAGAGCACCTCCCCTTGAGAAGCGACGGGAATGCCGGGAATTCTTTTCCGAGCTCTAAGTGAAAGGATCCCACCTCTCGAGCTAGGAGGGGAAAAGGGGCTCCTCTGGATATGGGCGGGACTCTCGTGCTTCCTCTCGAGTGGAGTCGGGAATGTTGCAGAACTTCTTGCGTTGCAGCAAGGGTGTGAAGTACCCTTTGGAAGTTCCAGAGGTTAGGTGTGTTTAGCCTCGAGACGCCTCAGCGGAAATGGGCCTCCTCTCGCCTGGAGGGGAGAACCTCCTAGATTTTCTCGAGTTGCGGCAGGTGCTCTCGACTTAAGACGGGGACCTCAGGGACCCGCTCTGGAGGCCTCAGTAAAGGCCAGTCCCCATGCGAGTTGCTCGGGGGCCTCTCGGGATTCCTCTCCCGTCGATACCGCGGCCTAAGATCTTGTGTGGATTCGGTTCCGGAACCTGAGGATTCCTCTCCAGTGCTGAAATGGATCTTGGGGAACTTCTGGACTCTCCTCAGTGGAGTCAGTCCTCGTCTCGAGTGGGGGCATACAAGTGCGCTTTACTCTCGAGCTGTAGCAGCATTGTAACGCTTCCCTTCGCGTGGATCAAGGGATCTGTGGCTTTCCCTCGAGGCTTTCCCACGAGGCTTTCCCAGGAGGCTTTCGCACAGGGCTGTCCCACGGGGCACCGTGGTGTGAGTCGTTCCTCTCCTTGAAAGTCGAAACAGTGCAGGGAAAACAGTTTTCCCTGGAATGAACTTAGACATCTGGAGGACTCTGGGAATGGTGGCATGACCCTGGAGTTCCTCTCGCCTTTCCTGTGGAGAGCACCTCCTCTTGAGATGCAACGGGAACGCGGGGAATTCTTTCCCCACCTCGCAGGGAAAGGATCCCTCCTCTCGAGCTCGGAGGCGGAAACAGGTCTCCTCTGGATGTGGGCGGGACTCTCGTGCTTCCTCTCGAGTTTAGACGGGTATGTCGGGGAACTTCTTGAGTTGCAGCAAGGGTGTGAAGGACCCTTTGGAAATTCCAGATGTTAGATGTGATTAGCCTCCAGACGCCTCAGCGGAAATGGGCCTCATCTCGCCTGGAGGGTAGAACCTCCTGCATTTTCTCGAGTTGCGGCAGGTGCTCTCGACTTACGACAGGGACCTCAGGGACCCGCTCTGGTGGCCTCAGGAAAGGCCAGTCCCCATGCGAGTTGCTCGTGGGCCTCTCGGTATTCCTCTCCCGTCGATGGCGGGGCCTAAGACCTTGTGTGGAGTCGGTGCCGGAACCTTAAGATTCCTCTCCCGTGCTGACATGGATCTTGGGGTACTTCTGGAGTCTCCCCAGGGGAGTAAGTACTCGTCTCCATTGGGGGCATGCAGGTGCCATTTCCTCCCGAGCTGTAGCGGGAGTGTCACGTTTCCCTTCGCGTGGATCAAGGGCTCTGTGGCTTTCCCTCCAAGCCTTCCCTCGAGGCTTTCCCACGAGGCTTTACCACTGCTCTGTCCCACGTGCCACCGTTGTGTGAGTCGATCCTCGGCTTGAAAGTCGAGGCAATGCAGGGAAAACAGGTTTCCCTGGAATGGATGGAGATATCTGGGGGACTCTGGGAATGGTGACACGACCCTGGAATTCCTCTCGCCTTTCTTGTGGAGAGCGCCTCCTCTTGAGATGCGACGGGACGCCGGGAATTCTGTCCCGACCACGCAGGGAAAGGATCCCTCCTTTCGAGCTATGAGGCGGAAAAGGGGCTCCTCTGGATGTGGACGGGATTCTCGTGCTTTCTCTCGAGTGGAGACGAGTATGTCGGGGAACTTCTTGAGGTGCAGCAAGGGTGTGAAGGACCCTCTGGAAGTTCCAGAGGTTAGGTGTGATTAGCCTCGAGATGCCTCAACGGAAATGGGCATCATCTCGCCTGGACGGGAGAACCTCCTGGATTCTCTCGAGTTTCGGCAGGTGCTTTCGAGTTATTACGGGGACCTCAGGGAACCGGTCTGGTGGCCTCAGGAAAGTCCAGTCCCCATGCGAGTTGCTCGGGGGTGTCTCCGGATATTCTCCCATCGATGATGGGGCACAAGACCATGTGTGGTGTCGGTGCCGGAACCTGAGGATTCCTCTCCAGTGCTGACATGGATCTTGGGGTACTTCTGGAGTCTCCCCAGGGGAGTCAGTCCTCGTCTCGAGTGGGGGCATGCACGTGCGCTTTCCTCCCGAGCTGTAGAAGCAGTGTCAAGCTTCCCTTTGCGTGGATCAAGGGATCTGTGGCTTTCCCTCGAGGCTTTCCCACTAGGCTATCCCGCGAGGCTTTTCCACAGGGCTGTCCCACGTGCCACCGTGGTGTGAGTCGACACTCGGCTTGAAAGTCGAGGCAGTGCAGGGAAAACAGGTTTCCCTGGAAAGGACTGAGACATCTGGTTGACTCTGGGAATGGTGGCACCACCATGGAGTTCCTCTTGCCTTTCCTGTGGAGAGCGCCTCCTCTTGAGATGCGACGGGAACGCCGGGAATTCTTTCCCGACCACGCAGGGAAAGGATCCCTCCTCTCGAGCTAGGAGACGGAAACGGGGCTCCTCTGGATGTGGCCGGGACTCTCGTGCTTCCTCTCGAGTGGAGACGGGTATGTCGGGGAACTTCTTGAGTTGCAGCAAGGGTGTGAAGGACCCTTTGGAAGTTCCAGAGTTTAGGTGTGATTAGCCTCGAGACGCCTCAGCGGAAATGGGCCTCATCTCGCCTAGAGGGGAGAACCTCCTGGATTTTCTCGAGTTTCGGCAGGTGCTCTCGACTTACGATGGGGACCTCAGGAACCCGCTCTGGTGGCCTCAGGAAAGGCCAGTCCCCATGCGAGTTGCTCAGGGGCCTCTCGGGAGCCTCTCGGGTTTCCTCTCCCATTGATGCTGGGGCCTAAGACCTTGTGTGGAGTCAGGGCCGGAACCTGAGGATTCCTCTCCAGTGCTGACATGGATCTTGGGGTACTTCTGGAGTCTCCCCAGGGGAGTCAGTCCTCGTCTCGAGTGGGGGCATGCACATGCGCTTTACTCTCCAGCTGTAGCAGCAGTGTCACGCTTCCCTTCGAGTGGATCAAGGGATCTGTGGCTTTCCCTTGAGGCTTTCCCACGAGGCTTTCCCACAGGGCTGTCCCACGTGCCACCGTGGCGTGAGTCGATCCTCTGCTTGAAAGTCGACGCAGTGCAGGGAATACAGGTTTCCCTGGCAATGGACTGAGACATCTGGGGGACTCTGAGAATGGTGGCACGACCCTGGAGTTCCTCTCGCCTTTCCTGTGGAGAGCGCCTCCTCTTGACATGCGACGGGAACGCCGGGAATTCTTTCCCGACGACGCAGGTAAAGGATCCCTCCTCCCGAGCTAGGAGGCGGAAACGGGGCTCCTCTGGATGTGGGCGGGACTCTCGTGCTTCCTCTCGATTGGAGTCGGGAATGTTGCGGAACTTCTTGAGTTCCAGCAAGGGTGTGAAGGACCCTTTGGAAGTTCCAGAGTTTAGGTGTGATTAGCCTCGAGACGCCTCAGCGGAAATGGGCCTCATCTCGCCTGGAGCGAGAACCTCCTGGATTTTCTCGAGTTGCGGCAGGTGCTCTCGACTTACGACGGGGACCTCAGGGACCCGCTCTGGTGGCCTCAGGAAAGGCCAGTCCCCTTGCGAGTTGCTCGGGGGCCTCTCGGGGGCCTCTCGGGATTCGTCTCCCGTCGATATCGGGGCCTAAGATCTGCTGTGGAGTCGGTGCCAGACCTGAGGTTTCCTCTCCAGTGCTGACATGGATCTTGGGGTACTTCTGGAGTCTCCCCAGCGGAGTCAGTCCTCGTCTCGAGTGGGGGCATACACGTGCGATTTCCTCCCGAGCTGTAGCCGCAGTGTCACGCTTCCCTTCGCGTGGAACAAGGGATCTGTGGCATTACCTCGAGGCTTTCCCACGAGGCTTTCCCACGAGGCTTTCCCACAGGGCTGTCCCACGTGCCACCGTGGTGTGAGTCTATCCTCGGCTTGAAAGTCAAAACAGTGCAGAGAAAACAGGTTTCCCTGGAATGGACTGAGACATCTGGGGGACTCTGGGAATGCTGGCATGACCCCGGAGTTCCTCTCGCCTTTCCTGTGGAGAGCGCCTCCTCTTGAGTTGACGACAGGAAGGCGGGAATTCTTTCCCGAGCACGCAGGGAAAGGGATCCCTCCTCTCGAGCCTAGGAGGTGGAAACGGGGATCCTCTAGATGTGGTCGGGACTCTCGTGCTTCCTCTCGAGTGGAGACGGGTATGTTGGGGAACTTCTTGAGTTGCAGCAAAGGTGTGAAGGACCCTTTGGATGTTCCAGAGGTCAGGTGTGATTAGCCTCAGGACGCCTCAGCGGAAATGGGCCTCATCTCGCCTGAAGGGGAGAACCTCCTGGATTTTCTCGAGTTGCGGCAGGTGCTCTCGACTTACGATCGGGACTTCAGGGACCCTCTATGGTGGCCTCAGGAAAGGCCAGTCCCCATTCGAGTTGCTCGGGGGCCACTCGGGATTCCTCTCCCATCGAAGCGGGGCCTCAGACATTGTGTGGAGTCGGTGCCGGAACCTGAGGATTCCTCTCCAGTGCCGACATGGATCTTGGGGTACTTCTGGAGTCTCCCCATGGGAGTCAGTCCTCGTCTCGAGTGGGGGCATGCACGTGCGCTTTTCTCCCGAGCTGTAGCAGCAGTGTCATGCTTCCCTTCGCGTGGATCAAGGATCTGTGGCTTTCCCTCGAGGCTTTCCCACAAGGCTTTCCCACGAGGCTTCCCCACAAGGCTGTCCCCCGTGCCACCGTAGTGTGAGTTGACCTCGGCTTGAAAGTCGAGGCAGTGCAGGGAAAACAGGTTTGCCTGGAATGAACTGAGAAACCTGGGGGACTCCTGGAATGGGGCCTGATCCTGGAGTTCCTTTCGCCTTTCCTGTGGAGAGCACCTCCTCTTGAGATGTGACGGGAACGCTAGGAATTCTTTCCCTACCACGCAGGGAAAGGATCCATCCTCTCGAGCTAGCGGGCGGAAACGGGGCCACTCTGGAAGTGGCGGGACTCTCGTGTTCCTCTTGAGTGGAGACGGGTATGTCGGGGAACTTCTTGAGTTGCAGCAAGGGTGTGAAGGACCCTTTGGAAGTTCCAGAGTTTAGTGTGATTACCCCTATTTGCTCAGCAGAAATGGGCCTCATCTCGCCTGGAGGGGAGAACCTCCTGGATTTTCTCCAGTTGCGGCTGGTGCTCTCGACTTACGATGGGGACCTCAGGAACCCGCTCTGGTGGCCTCAGGAAAGGCCAGTCCCCATGCGAGTTGCTCGGGGGCCTCTCGGGATTCCTCTCCCGTCGATGTCGGGGCCTAGGACCTTGTGTTGAGTCGGTGCGGAACCTGAGGATGCTTCTCCAGTGCTGACATGGATCTTGGGTACTTCTGGAGTCTCCCCAGTGGAGTCAGTCCTCGTCTCGAGGTGGGTCCGATGCACGTGCGCTTTCCTCCCGAGCTGTAGTAGCAGTGTCAAGCTTCCCTTCGCGTGGATCAAGGGATCTGTGGCTTTCCCTCGAGGCTTTCCCCACGAGGCTTTCCCACAGGGTGTCCCACGTGCCACCGTGGGTGTGAGTCGACCTCGGCTTGAAAGTCGAGCAGTGCAGGGAAAAACAGGTTTCCCTGGAATGGACTGAGGCATCTGGGGGATTCTGGGAAATGGTGGCACGACCCTCGAGTTGGTCTCGCCTTTCCTGTGGAGAGCACCTCCCCTTGAGAAGCGACGGAATGCCGGGAATTCTTTTCGAGCTCTAAGTGAAAGGATCCCACCTCTCGAGCTAGGGAGGGGAAAAGGGGCTCCTCTGGATATGGGCGGGACTCTCGTGCTTCCTCTCGAGTGGAGTCGGGAATGTTGCAGAACTTCTTGCGTTGCAGCAAGGGTGTGAAGGACCCTTTGGAAGTTCCAGAGTTTAGGTGTGATTAGCCTCCTCGAGACGCCTCAGCGGAAATGGGCCTCATCT
>NW_017195651.1:0-8828 GCF_001704415.2 Capra hircus
GGGCCTTTGGTTTGTGGCCCTCCTCGCAGCGGGGGGTGGATCAAACCCCGGGTGGATCAATCAGGGGCCCTCAGCAGTGCCAAGGGAGCTCACCGCCCAGGAAACGCCCCTAGGTCCCTTTGAATTGGCCACCCACGCCCCCTTCCCAGCCTGCCTTGCTCTGGGGTTCCCGCCTTTTCACATTCCACAGGTCCTGGGCCTCGACTGTCCCCCGCTGGCTCCTCCGAGGCATTCCGGGACACCGGACGATCTCTCCAGCGCCTCCAACTAGATCCCTCACTGTTCTCGCCTCGGTGTCGCGCCCTGCCCCCTCCTCAACTCCCTCCGTGGGCTCATGGCGTCCTTTCCCTACAGCAGTCCAGAGCACACCCCTGAGGGCTTAGAGTTGCTTGGAGCGGCAACGCTCCAGCCAGAGACCTGAGGGGCCAGCGTCTTGGACTGGTAGCTAATGCCATTTGGGCTTTCCATGTGGAGCCTAAAGTCTGCATCTCCGAGAGGAACCCACCAGCGCGAGTGCCGTGGAGATACCCGCCCGAGGGGACAGTGTACCCACTACTGTGGGGAAAGAGGTTCCTGTTTTCCCTGCACTGCTTCGACTTTCACGCGGCGAGGATCGACTCACACCATGGTGGCACGTGGATAGCCCTGTGGGAAAGCCTCGTGGAAAGCCTCAAGGGAAAGCACAGATCCCTTGATCCACCAGACGGGAAGCGTGACACTGCTGCTACCGCTCAGGAGAAAAACGCACGTGCATGCCTCCCACTCGAGACGAGGACTGACTCCCCTGGGGACATTAAAAATTACCCCAAGAATAATGTCAGCCCTGGAGAGGAATCCTCAGGTTCCGGCCCCAACTCCACACAAGGTCTTAGGCCCTGGCATCAAAGGAGAGGAATCCCAAGAGGCCCCCCAGCAACTCGCATGGGGACTGGCCTTTCCTGAGGCCACGAGAGCGGGTCCCCGAGGTCCCCGTCATAAGTCGAGAAGCACCTGCCGCAACTCAAGAAAATCCAGAAGGGTCTCCCCTCAGGCGAGATGAGGCCCATTTCCGCTGAGGCATCTCGAGGCTAATCACACCTAACCTCTGAATTTCCAAAGGGTCCTTCACCCCTTGCTGCAACTCAAGAAGTTCCCCGACATACCAGTCTCCACTCGAGAGGAAGCACAAGAGTCCCGCCCATATCCAGAGGAGCCCCGTATCCGTCTCCTAGCTCAAGAGGAGGTATCCTTTCCCCTGCGTGGTCAGGAAAGAATTCCCGCGTTCCCGTCGCATCTCAAGAGGAGGCGCTCTCCACAGGAAAGGCGAGAGAACTCCAGGGTCGTGCCACCATTCCCAGAGTCCCCCAGATGTCTCAGTCCATTCCAGGGAAACCTGTTTTCCCTGCACTGCTCGACTTTCAAGCCGAGGATCGACTCACACCACAGTGGCACTTGGCCAGCCCTGTGGGAAAGCCTCGTGGGAAAGCCTCGTGGAAAGCCTCGAGGGGAAGCCACAGATCCCTTGATCCAGGCGAAGGGAAAGCGACACTGCGCTACAGCTTGGGAGGAAAGCGTACGCGCATGACCCCACTCGAGACGAGGACTGACTCCCTGGGGAGACTCCTGAAGTACCCCAAGATCCATGTCAGTACTGGAGAGGAATCCTCCAGTTCCGGCACCAACTACACACAATGTCTTAGGCCCCGGCATCGACGGGAGAGGTATCCCGAGAGGCCCCAGAGCAACTCGCATGGGGACTGGCCTTTCCTGAGGCCACCAGAGCTGGTCCCCGAGGTCCCCGTCGTAAGTCGAGAGCACCGGCCGCAACTCGAGAAAATCCAGGAGGGTCTCCCCTCCCAGCGAGAGATGAGGCCCATTTCCGCTGAGGCATCTCGAGCTAAGCACACCTAACCTCTGGAATTTCCAAAGGGTCCTTCACACCCTTGCTGCAACTCAAGAAGTTCCCGACATACCCGTCTCCACTCGAGAGGAAGCACAAGAGTCCCGCCCATATCCAGAGGAGCCCCGTATCCGCCTCCTAGCTCGAGAGGAGGTATCCTTTCCCTGCGTGGTCAGGAAAGAATTCCCGGCGTTACCGTCGCATTTCAAGAGGAGGCGCTCTCTCACAGGAAAGGCGAGAGGAACTCCAGGGTCGTGCCACCATTCCCAGAGCACCCCAGATGTCTCAGTCCATTCCAGGGAAATCTGTTCTTCCTGCACTGCCTCGACTTTCAAGCAGAGGATCGACTCACACCACGGTGGCACGTGGGACAGCCCTGTGGGAAAGCCTCGTGGGAAAGCCTCGTGGGAAAGCCTCCAGGGAAAGCCACTGATCCCTTGATCCACGCGAAGGAAAGCGTGCAACCGCTGCTACACCTCGGGAGGAAAGCGCACGTGCATGCCCCCTCGAGACCAGGACTGACTCCGTGGGGAGACTCCAGAAGTACCCCTAGATCCATGTCAGCACTGGAGAGGAATCCTCAGGTTCCGGCACCGACTCCACACGAGGTCTTAGGCCCGGCATCGACAGGAGAGGAATCCGAGAGGCCCCCGAGCAACTCGCATGGGGACTGGCCTTTCCTGAGGCCACCAGATCGGGTCGCTGAGGTCCCCGTCGTACGTCGAGAGCACCTGCCGCAACTCCAGAAAAACCAGGAGGCTCTCCCCTCCAGGCGAGTTGAGGCCCATTTAGGCTGAGGAGTCTCAAGGCTAATCCCACCTAACCTCTGGAACTTCCAACGGGTCCTTCACACCGTTGCTGCAACTCAAGAAGTTCCCCGAAATACCCGTCTCCACTCGAGAGGAAGCACGAGAGTCCCGCCCACATCCAGAGGAGCCCCGTTTCCGCCTCATAGCTCCTGAGGAGGGATCGTTTGCCTGCGTGGTCTCGAAAGAATTGCCGGCGTTAATGTCGCATCTCAAGAGGAGGTGCTCTCCACAGGAAAGGCGAGAGAAACTCCAGAGTCGTGCCACCATTCTCAGAGACCCCCAGATGTCTCAGTCCATTACAGGGAAACCTGTTTGACCTACACTGCCTCGACTTTCAAGGCGAGGATCGACTCACACCACGGTGGCACGTGGGACAGCCCTGTGGGAAAGCCTCGTGGGAAGCCTCGTGGGAAAGCCTCAAGGAAGAGCCGTAGATCCCTTGATCCACGCGAAAGGAAGCATGACACTGCTGCTACAGCTCGGGTGGAAAGCGCACGTGCATGCCCCCACTCGAAACGAGGACTGACTCCCCTGCGGAGACTCCAGAAGTGCCCCAAGATCCATCTAGCTCTGCAGAGGAATCCTCAGGTTCCGGCACCGAATACAGACAAGGTCTTAGGACCCGGCATCGATGGGAGAGGAATCCCGAGAGGCCCACGAGAAACTCGCATGCGGACTGGCCTTTCCTGAGGCCACCAGAGCGGGTCCCTGAGGTCCCCGTCGTAAGTCGAGAGCATCTGCCACAACTGGAGAAAATCCAGGAGGTTCTCCCCTCCAGGCGAGATGAGGCCCGTTTCCGCTGAGGCGTCTCGAGGCTAATCACACCCTAACCTCTGGAAATTCCAAAGGGTCCTTCACACCCTTGCTGCAACTCAAGAAGTTCCCGACACACCCGTCTCCACTCGAGGGGAAGCACGAGAGTCCCGCCCACATCCAGAGGAGCCGCTTTTCCGCCTCCTAGCTCGAGAGGAGGGATCCTTTCCCTGTGTGTTGGGGAAAGAATTCCGGCGTTCCCGTCGCATCTCAAGAGGAGGCGCTCTCCATAGGAAAGGCGAGAGGAACTCCAGGGTCGTGCCACCATTCCCAGAGTCCCCCAGATGTCTCAGTCCATTGCAGGGAAACCTGTTTTCCCTGCACTCCCTCGACTTTCAAGCCGAGGATCGACTCACACCACGGTGGCACGTGGGACAGCCCTGTGGGAAAGCTGTGGGAAAGCCTCGTGGGAAAGACACTGATCCCTTGATCCACGCGAAGGGAAGCGTGACAATGCTGCTACAGCTCGGGAGGAAAGCACAGGTGCATGCCCCCACTCGAGACGAGGACTGACTCCTCTGGGGAAACTCCAGAAGTAGCCCAAGATCCATGTCAGCACTGGAGAGGAAACCTCAGGTTCCGACACCGACTTCACACAAGGGCTTAGGCCCGGCATCGACGGGAGAGGAATCCCGAGAGGCCCCCGAGCAACGCGCATGAGGACTGGTCTTTCCTGAGGCCACCAGAACGGGTCCCTGAGGTCCCCATCGTAAGTCGCGAGCACCTGCCGCAATTTGAGAAAATCCAGGATGTTTACCCCTCCAGGCGAGTTGAGGCCCATTTCAGCTGAGGCGTCTCGAGGCTAATCACACATAACCTCTGGAACTTCTAAAGGGTCCTTCACACCCTTGCTGCAACACAAGAAGTTCCCCGACATGCCCGTCTCCACTCGAGAGGAAGCACGAGAGTCCCGCCCACATCAAGAGGAGCCCCATTTCTGCCTCATAGCTCCAGAGAAGGGATCCTTTCCCTGCCTGGTCGGTCAAGAATTCCCGGCGTTCTCGTTGCATCTCAGAGGAGGCGCTCTGCACAGGAAAGGCGAGAGAAACTCCAGGGTCGTGCTACCAATCACAGAGTCCCCCAGATGTCTCAGTCCAATCCAGGGAAACCTGTTTTCCCTGCACTGCCTCGACTTTCAAGCCGAGGATCGACTCACACCACGGTGGCACGAGGGACAGTCCTGTGGGAAAGCCTCGTGGGAAATCCTCGAGGGAAAGCCTCGAGGGAAAGCCACAGATCCCTTGATCCACGCGAAGGGAAGCGCCACACTCCTGCTACAGCTCGGGAGGAAAGCGCACGTGCATGCCCCACTCGAGACGAGGACTGATTCCCCTGGGGAGACACCAGAAGTACCCCAAGATCCATGTCAGCACTGGAGAGGAATCCTCAGGTTCCGGCACCGACTCCACACAAGATCTTAGGACCCGGCATCGACAGGAGAGGAATCCCGAGAGGCCCCCGAGCAACTCGCATGTGGACTGGCCTTTCCTGAGGCCACCAGAGCGGGTCCCTGAGGTCCGCGTCGTAAGTCGAGAGCACCTGCCGCAACTGGGTAAAATCCAGGAGGTTCTCCCCTCCAGGCGGGATGAGGCCCATTTCCTCTGAGGTGTCTGGAGGCTCATCACACCTAACCTCTGGAAATTCAAAAGGGTCCTTGCTGCAACTCAAGAAGTTCCCCGACATACCCGTCTCCACACGAGAGGAAGCACGAGGGTCCCGCCCACATTCAGAGGAACCCCGTTTCTGAGATGAAGGATCCTATCCTGCTTAGTCAGGAAAGATTTTTCGGCGTTCCCGTGGCATGTCAAGAGCAAGGGCTCTCAAAAGGAAAGGCGAGAGGAACTCCAGGGTCGTGCCACCATTCCAAGAGTCCCCCAGATGTCTCAGTCCATTTCAGAGGAACCCGTTTTCCCAGCACTGCCTCGACTTTCACTCCGAGGATCCACTCACACCATGGTGGCATGCGGGACAGCCCTGTGAGAAAGCCTCGAGGGAAAGCCACAGATCCCTTGATCGCCGCGACGGGAAGCGTGACACATCTGCTGCACTGTCCCTGAGGCCCCCGTCGTAAGTCGAGAGTACCTGCCGCAACTCGAGAAAATCCAGGAGGTTCTCTGCTCCAGTCGAGATGAGGCCCATTTTCTCTGCGGCGTCTCGAGAGTAATCACACCTAAACTCTGGAACTTCCAAAGTGTCCTAAACACCCTTGCTAAAACTCAAGAAGTTCCCCGACATACCCGTCTCCACTCCAGAGGAAGCACGAGGGTCCGGTCACCGCCAGAGGAGCTCCGTTTCCGCCTCCAAGCTCGAGATGAGGGATCCTTCCCTGCTTCTTCGGGAAAGAATTCCCGACGTTTCCGACGCATCTCAAGAGGAGGCGCGCTGCACAGGAAAGGCGAGAGGAACTCATGGGTCGTGCCACCATTCCAAGAGTCCCCCAGATGTCTCAGTCCATTCCAGAGGATCCTGTTTTCCCTGCACTGCTTCGACTTTCACGCCGAGGATCGACTCACACCACGGTTGCACGTGTGGCAGCTCTGTGGGAAAGCCTCGTGGGAAAGCCTCGAGGGAAAGCCACAGATCCCTTAATCCATGCGAAGGAAAGCGTGACACTGTTGCTACAGCACGGGAGGAAAGCACACGTGCATGCCCCTACTCGAGACGAGAACTGACTCCCCTGGGGAGACTACAGAAATAACCCAAGATGCATGTAAGCCCTGGAGAGGAATCCTCAGGTTCCAGCCCCGACTCCACACAAGGTCTTAGGCCCTGGCATCGACGGAGAGGAATAGCGACAGGACCTCTAGCAACTCGCATGGGGACTGGCCTTTCCTGAGGTCACCAGAGCGGTCCTTGAGGTCTAGGTCGTAAGTCTACAGCACCTGCTGCAACTCGAGAAAATCCAGGAGGTTCTCCCCTCCAGGCCAGATGAGGCCCATTTCCGCTGAGGCGTCTCGAGGCTAATCACACCTAAACTCTCGAACTTCCAAAGAGTCCTTCACACCCTTCCTTCAACTCAAGAACTTCCCCGACATACCCGTCTCCACTTGAGAGGAAGCACAAGAATCCCGACCACATCCAGTGTAACCCATTTTCTGCCTCATAGCTCGAGAGGAGGGATCCTTTCAGTGCGTGGTCGGAAAGAATTCCCTGCATTCCCATCGCACCTCAAGAGGAGGCGCTCTCCACAGGAAAGGCGAGAGGAACTCCAGGGGTCGTGCCACCATTCCCAGAGTCCCCCAGATGTCTCAGTCCATTCCAGGGAAACCTGTTTTCCCTGCTCTGCTTCGACTTTCAAGCCGAGGATCGACTCACACCACGGTGGCACGTGGGACAGCCCTGTGGGAAAGCCTCGTGGGAAAGCCTCGTGGGAAAGCCTCGAGGGAAAGCCACAGATCCCTTGATCCACTCGACGGGAAGCGTGAAACTGCTGCTACAGATGGGGAGGAAAGCGCACGTGCATGCCCCCCTCGAGACGAGGACTGACTCCCTTGGGGAGACTCCAGAAGTACCCCAAGATCCATGTCAGCCCTGGAGAGGAATCCTCAGGTTCCGCAACCGACTCCACACAAGGTCTTAGGCCCCGGCATCGATGGGAGAGGAATCCCGAGAGTCCCCCGAGCAACTCGCATGGGGACTGGTCTTTCCTGAGGCCACAAGAGCGGGTCCCTGAGGTCCCCGTCGTACGTCGAGAGCACCTGCCGCAACTCGAGAAAAATCCAGGAGGTTCTCCCCTCCAGGCGACATGAGGCCCATTTCCGCTGAGGCGTCTCGAGGCTAATCGCACCTAACCTCTGGAATTTCCAAAGGGTACTTCACACGCTTGCTGCAACTCAAGAAGTTCCCCGACATACCCGTCTCCACTGGAGAGGAAGCACGAGAGTCCCGCCCACATCCAGAGGAGCCCCGTTTTCGCCTCTTGCTCAGGAGGGATCCTTTCCCTGCGTGGTCGGGAAAGAATTCCTGGCGTTTCCTTCGCATCTCAAGAGGAGGCGCTCTCCACAGGAAAGGCGAGAGGAACTCCTGGGTCGTGCCACCATTCCCAGAGTCCCCCAGATGTCTCAGTCCATTCCAGGGAAACCTGTTTTCCCTGCACTGCCTCAACTTTCAAGCCGAGGATCGACTCACACCACGGTGGCACGTGGGACAGCCCTGTGGGCCCTCGAGGGAAAGCCTCGTGGAAAGCCTCGAGGGAAAGCCACAGATCCCTTGATCCACTCGAAGGGAATCGTGACACTGCTGCTACAGCTCGGGAGGAAACTGCACGTGCATGCCCCCACTCGAGACGAGGACTGACCCCTGGCGAGACTCAAGTAGTACCCCAGGATACATGTCAGCACTGGAGAGGAATCCTCAGGTTCCGGCACCGACTCCACACAAGGTCTTAGGCCCGGCATCGACGGGAGAGAAATTCCGAGAGGCCCCCGAGCAACTCGCATGGGGACTGGCCTTTCCTGAGGCCACCAGAGCGGGTCCCTGAGGTCCCCGTCGTAAGTCGAGAGCACCTGTCGCAACTCGAGAAAATCCAGGAGGTTCTCCCCTCCAGGCGAGATGAGGCCCATTTCCGCTGAGGCATCTCGAGGCTAATCACACCTAACCTCTGGAACTTCCAAAGGGTCCTTCACACCCTTGCTGCAACTCAAGAAGTTCCCCGACATACCCGTCTCCGCAAGAGAGGAAGCACGAGAGTCCCGCCCACATCCAGAGGAGCCCCATTTCCGCCTCCTAGCTCGAGAGGAGGGAATCTTTCCCTGCTTGTTCGGGAAAGAATTCCCGGCGTTCCCGACGCATCTCAAGAGGAGGCGCTCTCCACAGGAAAGGCGAGAGGAGCTCCAGGGTCGTGCCACCATTCCCAGAGTCCCCCAGATGTCTCAGTCCATTCCAGGGAAACCTGTTTTCCCTGCACTGCCTCGACTTTCAAGCCGAGGATCGACTCACACCACGGTGGCTCGTGGGAAAACCCTGTGGGAAAGCCTTGTGGAAAGCCTCGTGTGAAAGCCTGGAGGAAAGCCACAGATCCCTTGATCCAAGCGAAGGAAGCTTGACATTGCTGCTACAGCTCGGAGGAAAGCGCAAGTGCAACCCCCACTCGAGACGAGGACTGACTCCCTGGGAGGACTCCAGAAATACCCAAGATCCATGTCAGCACGGAGAGGAATCCTCAGGTTCCGCACCGACTCCACACAAGTCTTAGGGCCCGGCATCGACAGGAGAGGAATCCCGAGCCCCCGACCAACTCGCTGGGGACTGGCCTTTCCTGAGGCCACCAGAGCGGGTCCCTGAGGTCCCCGTCATAAGCCGAGAGCACCTGCCGCAACTGGAGAAAA
>NW_017195652.1:0-8828 GCF_001704415.2 Capra hircus
CCGAGGATCGACTCACACCACGGTGGCACGTGGGACAGCCCTGTGGGAAAGCCTCGTGGGAAAGCCTGCTGCAAAACCTGGAGTTAAAGCACAGATTTCTTCATCCACCGCGAAGGGAAGCATGACACTGGCTACAGCTCGGGAGGAAAGTGCACGTGAATGACCTAAGTCGAGACGAGGACTGAATCCCCGGTGGAGGCTCCAGAAGTACCCCAAGATCCATGTCCACTGGAGAGGAATCCTCCAAGTTCCGTCACGACTCACACAAGGTGTTAGGCCCGCATCGACGGAGAGGAATTCGGAGAGGCCCCCGAACAATTCGCATGGGGACTGGCCTTTCCTGAGGCCACCAAGCGGGTCCCTGAGGTCCCGTCGTAAGTCGAGAGCACCGGCCGCAACACGAGAAAATCCAGGAGGTTCTCCCTCCAGGATAGATGAGGCCCATTTCCGCTGAGTATCTCGAGGCGAAACACACCTAACGTCGAGAACTTCCAAAGGGTCCTTCACACCCTTGCTTCAACTCAAGAAGTTCCCCGAAATACCCGTCTCAACTCGAGAGGAAGCACGAGAGTCTCGACCACATCCAAGGAGCCCCGATTCCGCCTCGTAGCTCGAGAGGAGGGATACTTTCCCTGTGTGGTCAGGAAAGAATTCCCGTCATTCCGTCGCATCTCAAGAGGAGCGATATCCACAGAAAAGCGAGAGGAACTTCACGGTCGTGCCACCATTCCCAGAGTCCCCAGGTGTCTCAGTTCATTCCAGGGAAACCTGTTTTCCCTTCACTGCCTCGACTTTCAAGCAGAGGATCGACTCACACCACGGTGGCACTTGAAACAGCCCTGTGGAAAGCCTCGGGAAACCTCGAGGGAAAGCCACAGATTCCTTGATCCACGCGAAGGGAAGCGGACACTGCTGCTACAGCTCAGGAGGAAAGCGCACGTGCATGCCCCACTCCAGACGAGACTGACTTCCAGGGAGACTCCAGAAGTACCGCAAGATTCATGTCAGTACTGGAGCGGAATCATCAGTTCCGGCACCGCTCCACACATGGACTTAGGCCCGGCATCGACGAGAGAGAAATCCGAAAGGATCCAAGCAACTCGAATGGGACTGGCCTTTCCTGAGGCCTCAGAGGGGGTCCCTGTGGTCCCGTCGCAAGTCGAGCACTGCCGCAAGTCGAGAAAATCCAGGAGGTTGTCCCCTCCAGGCGAGATGAGGCCCATTTCGCTGAGGCGACTCAAGGCTAATCACACCTAACTCTGGAACTTCCAAAGGGTCCTTCACAGCCTTGCTGCAACTCAAGAAGTTCCCCGACATACCCGTCTCCAGTCAAGGGGAAGCACGAGAGTCCCGCCCACATCCAGAAGAGCCCGTTTCCGCCTCCTAGCTCGAGAGGAGGTATCATTTCATTGGTGGTCGGCAAAGAATTCCCGGCGTTCCCGTCGCATCTCAAGAGGAGGCGCTCTCCACAGGAAAGGCGAGAGGAACTCCAGCGTCGTGCCACATTTCCAGAGTCCCAAGATGTCTCAGTCCATTCCAGGAAACCTGTTTTCCCTGCACTGCCTCGACTTTCAAGCCGAGGATCGACATCGACACACACCACGGTGGCACGTGGAAGCCCTTTGGGAAAGCCTCGAGGGAAAGGCACAGATTCCTTGAACCAGCGAAGAGAAGCGTGACACTGCTGCTACAGCTCGGAGGAAAGCGTACGTGCAGGCGCCCACTCGGGACGAACCACCCCTGGGGAGACTCCAGAAGTACCCCAAGATCCATGTCAGCACTGGAGAGGAATCCTCAGGTTCCGGCACCGACTCCAACAAGGTCTTAGGCTCCGGTATCGAAGGGAGAATCCCGAGAGGCCCCGAGCAACTCGCCTGTTTACTGGCCTTTCCTGAGGCCACCAGAGCGGCCCTGTGTTCCCCGTCCTAAGTCCAGAGCACCTGCCGCAACTTGAGAAAATCCAGGAGGTTCTCCGTTCCAGGCGAGATGAGGCCCATTTCCTGAGCTGTTTCAAGGCTAATCACACCTAACCTCTGGAACTTACAAAGGGTCCTTCACACCCTTCCTGCAACTCAAGAAGTTCCCGGACATACCCGTCTCCACTCGAGAGGAAGCACGAGAGTCCCGCCACATCCAGAGGAGCCCGTTACCGCCTCCTAGCTCGAGAGGAGGGATCCTTTCCCTGCAGGTCGGGAAAGAATTCCTGGCGTTCCCGTGGCATCTCAAGAGGCAGCGCTCTCCACATGAAAGGCGAGAGGAATCAAGGGTCGTGGCACCATTCCCAGAGTCCCCAGATGTCTCAGTCCATTCCAGGGATACCAGTTTTCCCTGCACTGCCTGGACGTTCAAGCCGAGGATCGACTCACACCACGGTGGCACGTGGGACAGCCATGTGGGAAAGCCTTGTGGAAAGCCCTTGTGGAAAGCCTCTTGGAAAGCCTCGAGGAAAGCCTCTTGGAAAGCCTCGAGGGAAAGCCACAGATCCGTTGATCCACGCGAAGGGAAGGGTGACACTGCTGCTAAAGCTCGGGAGGAAAGCGCACGTGCATGCCCCCACTCGAGTAGACGACTGACTGCACTGGGATACGCCAGAAGTACCCCAAGATCCATGTCAGCACTGGAGAGGAATCCTCAGGTTCCAGCACCGACTCCACACGAGATCTTAGGCCCCGACATCGACGGAGAGGAATCCCGACAGGACCCCAAGCAACATGCATGGGACTGGCCTTTCCTGAGGCCAACACAGCGGTCCCTGAGTCACCGTCGTAAGTTGAGAGCACCTCCCGCAAACTCGAGAATATCCAGGACGTTCTCCCCTCCAGGCGAGATTAGGCCATTTCCACTGATGCGTCTCGAGTCTAATCACATCTAACATCTGGAACTTCCACAGGGTCCTTCACACCCTTGCTGCCACTCAAGAAGATCCCCAACATACCCGTCTCCACTCGAGAGGAAGCATGAGAGTCCGCCCAATCAGAGGAGCCCCGTTTCCGCCTCCTAGCTCGACAGGAGGGATCCTTTCCATCAGTGATCGGGAAAGAGTTCCCAGTGTTTCCGGTGCATCTCAAGAGGAGGCGATCTCCACAGGAAAGGCGAGAGGAACTCCAGGGACGTGCCACCATTCCCTAAGTCCCCCAGATGTCCCAGTCCATTCCAGGGAAACCTGTTTTCCCTGCACTGCCTCTACTTTCAAGCGAGGATCGACTCACACCACTGTGGCACGTGGGACAGCCCTGTGGAAAGCCTGTGGGAAAGCCTCGAGAGAAAGCCTCGTGGGAAAGCCTCGAGGGAAGCCACAGTTGCTTTGATTCACGCGAACGGAAGTGTGACACTGCTGCTACATCTCGGAAGGAAAGCGCACGTGCATGCCCCACTCGATACGAGGACTGACTACCCTGGAGAGACTCCAGAAGTACCCCAAGATCCACATCAGCACTGGCGAGGAATCCTCACGTTCCGGCACCGACTCCAAACAAGGTTTTAGGCCCCTGCATCGACGGGAGAAGAATCCCGAGAGGCCCCGAGCAACTAGCATGGGTACTGGCCTTTCCTGAGGCCATCAGAGCGGGTCCCTGAGGTCCCCGTCATAAGTCGAGAGCAACTGCCGCAACTCGATAAAATCCAGGAGGTTCTCCCCTCCAGGCGAGATGAGGCCCGTTTCCTCTGAGGCGTCCCCAGGCTAATCACACCTAACCTCTGGAACTTCGAAAACGTCCTTCACATCCTTGCTGCAACTCAAGAAGTTCCCCGACATACCCGTCTCCACTCGAGAGGAAGCACGAGAGTCCCGCCCACATCCAGAGGAGCCCCGTTTCCGCCTCATAGCACGAGAGGAGGGATCCTTTCCCTGCATGGTCGGGAAAGAATTCCCGCGTTCCCGTCGCATCTCAAGAGGGTAGGCTTTCCACAGGAAAGGCGTCAGGAACTCCAGGGTCCTTCCACCATTCCCAGAGTCGCCCAGATGTCTCAGGCCATTCCAGGGAAGCCTGTTTTCCCGGCACTGCCTCAAATTTCAAGCCGAGGATCGACTCACACCATGGTGGCACGTGGATAGCGCTGTGGTAAAGCCTCGTGGGAAAGCCTGGTGGGAAAGCCTCTAGGAAAGCCTCGAGGGAAAGCCACTGTTCCCTTGATTCACGCGAAGGAAGCATGACACTGCTGCTACAGCTCGAGAGGTAACGCTCGTGCATGCCCCCACTCGAGACGAGGACTGACTCCCCTGGGAGACTCCAGAAGTACCCCAATATCCAAGTCAGCACTGGAGAGGAATCCTCAGGTTCCGGCACCGACTCCAAACAAGGTCTTAGGCCCGGCATCGACGGTAGTGGAATCCGAGATGCCCCGAGCAACTCGCATGGGACTGCCTTTCTGCGGCCACCAGAGAGGTCCCTGAGGTCTCCGTCGTAAGTCGAGAGCACCTGCCGAACTCGAGAAAATCCAGGAGTTCTCCCCTCCAGGCGAGATGAGGCCATTTCGCTGAGCGTCTCGAGGCTAATCACACCTAACCTCTGGAACTTCCAAAGGGTCCTTCACACCCTTGCTGCAACTCAAGAAGTTCCCCGACATACCCGTCTCCATCGAGAGGAAGCACAAGAGTCCGCCCACATCCAGAGGAGCCCGTTTCTGCCTCCTGCTCGAGAGGAGGGATCCTTTCCCTGCGTGTTCGGGAAAGAATTCCCGGCATTTCCGCGCATCTCAAGAGGAGGCGCTCTCCACAGGAAAGCGAGAGGAACTCAGGGTCTGCCACCATTCCCAGAGTCACCCAAATGTCTCAGTCCATTCCAGGGAACATGTTTTCCCTGCACTGCGTCGACTTTCAAGCGAGGATCGACTCACACCACGGTGGCACGTTGGACAGCCTGTGGGAAAGCCTCTTGGGAAAGCCTCGTGGAAAGCCTCGAGGGAAAGCCACAGATCCTTGATCCACGCAAAAGGAAGTGTGACACTGCTGCTACAGCTCGGAGGAAAGCGTCACGTGATGCCCCACTCGAGACGAGACTGACTCCCTGGGAGACTCCAGAAGTACCCAAGATCCATGTCAGCACTGGAGAGGAATCCTCAGGTTCTGCACTGACTCCACCAAGATCTAGGCCCCACATCGACGGAGAGGAATCCGAGAGGCCCCAGAGCAATCGCAAGGGGACTGGCCTTTCTGAGGCCACAGAGCGGGTCCCTGAGGTCCCCGTCGTAAGTCGAGAGCACCTGCCGCAACTCGAGAAAATCCAGGAGGTTCTCCCCTCCAGGCGAGATGAGGCCCATTTCCGCTTAGGCGTCTCCAGGCTAATCACATCTAACATCTGGAACTTCCAAAGGGTCCTTCACACCCTTGCTGCAACTCAAGAAGTTCCCCGACATACCCGTCTCCACTCGAGAGGAAGCACGAGAGTCCGCCCACATCCAGAGGAGCCCGTTTCAGCCTCCTAGCTCGAGAGGAGGGATCCTTTCCCTGCGTGCTCGGGAAAGAATTCCCGGCGTTCCCGTCGCATCTCAAGAGGAGGCGCTCTCAACCGGAAAGGCGAGAGGAACTCCTGGGTCGTGCCACCATTCCAGATCCCGCAGATGTCTAGTCCATTCCAGGGAAACCTGTTTTCCCTGCACTGCCTCGACTTTCAAGCCGGAGGATCGACTCACACCACGGTGGCACGTGGGAGCAGCCCTGTGGGAAAGCCTCGTTGGGAAAGCCTCGTTGGAAAGCCTCGAGGGAAACCCCTGATCCCTTGATCCACGCAAAGGGAAGCGTGACACTGCTGCTTCAGCTCGGGAGGAAAGCGCACGTGCATTCCCCCACTCGAGACGACGGCTGACTCCCGTGGGGAGACTCCAGAAGTACCCCAAGATCCATGTCAGCACTGGAGAGGAATGCTCAGGTTCTGGCACCTACTCCACACAAGATCTTTGCCCCGGCATCGACGGGAGAGGAATCCGAGAGGCCGAGAGCAACTCGCATGGGGACTGGCCTTTTTGAGGCCACCAGAGCGGGGTCCCTGAGGTCCCCGTCGTAAGTCGAGAGCACCTGCCGCAACTCGAGAAAATCCAGGAGGTTCTCCCCTCCAGGCGAGATGAGGCCCATTTCCGCTGAGGCGTCTCGAGGCTAATCACACCTAACCTCTGGAACTTCCAAAGGGTCCTTCACACCCTTGCCTGCAACTCAAGAAGTTCCCCGACATACCCGTCTCCACTCGAGAGGAAGCACGAGTGTCCCACCCACATCCAGAGGAGCCCTGTTTCCGCCTCATAGCTCGAGAGCATTGATCCTTTCCCTGCATGGTCGGAAAAGAATTCACGGCGTTTCCAACGCATCTTAAGTGGAGGCGCTCTCCACAGGAAAATAGAGAGGACTCCAGGGTCGTGCCACCATTCCCAGAGTCCCCCAGATGTCTCCAGTCCATTCCAGGGAAACCTTTATTCCCTGCACTGCCTCGACTTTCAAACCGAGGATCGACTCACACCACCAGTGGCACGTGGACAGCCCTGTGGGAAAGCCTCGTGGGAAAGCCTCGAGGGAAAGCCACAGATCCCTTGATCCATGCGAAGGGAAGCGTGACACTGCCTGCTACAGATCGGGAGGAAAGCGCACGTGCATGCCCCCAGTGGAGTAGCGGACTGACTGCCCTGAGAGACTCCAGAAGTACACCAAGATCCATGTCAGCACTGCAGAGGAATCCTCAGGTTCCCAGCACCGACTCCACACAAGATCTTAGCACCCGGCATCGAAGGGAGAGGAATCCCGAGAGGCCCCGAGCAACTCGCATGGGGACTGGCCTTTCCTGAGGCCTCCAGAGCGGGTCCCTGAGGTCCCCGTCGTAAGTTGAGAGCACCTGCCGCAACTCGAGAAAATCCAGGAGGTTCTCCCCTCCAGGCGAGATGAGGCCCATTTCCGCTGAGGCGTCTCGAGGCTAATCACATCTAACATCTGGAACTTCCAAAGGGTCCTTCACACCCTTGCCTGCAACTCAAGAAGTTCCCCGACATACCGGTCTCCACTCAAGAGTAACATGAGAGTCCCGCCCCATTTCCAGAGTGCCCCGTTTCCGACTGCTAGCTCGAGAGGAGGATCCTTTCCCTGCGTGGTCGGGAAAGAATTCCTAGCATTCCTGTCGCATCTCAAGAGGAGGCGCTCTCCACAGGAAAGACGAGAGGAACTCCAGGATCAGCCCATTCCAGAGTCCCCCTGATTTCTCAGCCATTGCAGGGAAACCTGTTTTCCCTGCACTGCCTCGACTTTCAAGGAGGATCGACTCACACCACGGTGCACGTGGACAGCCCTGTGGGGAAGCCTCGTGGGAAAGCCCTGTGGAAAGCTCGAGGAAAGCCCCTGATCCCTTGCATCCACGCAAAGGGAAGCGTGACACTGCTGCTTCGCTCGGAGGAAAGCGCACGTGCATTCCCCACTCGAGACGACGACTGACTCCCTGGGGAGACTCCAGAAGTACCCCAAGATCCTCTCAGCACTTGAGAGGAATGCTCAGGTTCCGGCACCTACTCCACACAAGATCTTAGGCCCGCATCCACTGGAGAGGAATCCGAGAGGCCCGAGCAACTCGCATGGGGACTGGCCTTGCCTGAGGCACCAGAGCGGGTCCCTGAGGTCCCCGTCGTAAGTCGAGAGCACCTGCCGCAACTCGAGAAAATCCAGGAGGTTCTCCCCTCCAGGCGAGATGAGGCCCATTTCCGCTGAGGCGTCTCGAGGCTAATCACACCTAAACTCTGGAACTTCCAAAGGGTCCTTCACACCCTTGCTGCAACTCAAGAGTTCCCCGAGATACCCGACTACACTCGAGAGGAAGCACGAGAGTCCCGCCACATCCAGAGAGCCCCGTTTCCGCCTCTAACTCGAGAGGAGGGATCCTTTCCTGCGTGGTCGGAAAGAATTCCCGGCGTTCCCTCACACCTCAAGTGGAGGCGCTCTCCACAGGAAAGGCGAGAGGAACTCCCGGTTGTGCCACATTCCAGAGTCCCCCAGATGTGTCAGTCCATTCCAGGGAAACCTGTTTTCCCTGCACTGCCTCGACTTTCAAGCGAGGATCGACTCACACCTCGGTGGCACGTGGGACAGCCCTGTGGGAAGGCCTCGTGGAAAGCCTCGAGGGAAAGCCACAGATCCCTTGATCCACCGACGGGAAGCGTGACACTGCTGTTACAGCTCGGGAGGTAAGCGCACGTGCATACCCGCACTCGAGACGACGAGTGACTCCCCTGGGAGACTCCAGAAGTACCCCAGGATCCATGTCAGCACTGGAGAGGAATCCTCAGGTTCCGCACCGACTCCAAACAAGGTCTTAGGGCCTGGCATCGAAGGGAGAGGAATCCCGAGAGGCCCCGAGCAACTTGCATGGGACTGCCTTTCCTGAGGCCACCAGAGCGGGTCCCTGAGGTCCCCGTCGTTAGTCGAGAGCACCTGCCACAACTCGAGAAAATCCAGGAGGTTCTCCCTTCCAGGCGAATAAGGACCATTTCCGCTGAGTGTCTCAAGGCTAATCACACCTAACCTCTGAACTTACAAAGGCGTCCTTCACACCCTTGCTGCAACTCAAGAAGATCCCCAACATACCCGTCTCCACTCGAGAGAAGCACGAGAGTCCCGCCCAATTCAGAGGAGCCCGTTTCCGCCTCCTAGCTCGACAGGAGGATCCTTTCCATCAGTGATCGGGAAAGAGTTCCAGTGTTTCCGGTGCATCTCAAGAGGAGGCGATCCTCCACAGGAAAGCGAGAGGAACTCCAGGACGTGCCACCATTCCCTAAGTCCCCCAGATGTCCCAGTCCATTCAGGGACACCTGTTTCCCTGCACCTCTACTTTCAAGCCGAGGATCGACTCAACACCCACTGT